>NW_009217765.1:19528-33517 GCF_000690835.1 Fulmarus glacialis
CTGAGAGCGGGCAAGATCTTGGGAGGGGACACAGCCAGGACAGCTGACCCAAGCTGACCAAAGGGATATTCCATACCGTATGATGTCTGCTCAGCAATAAAAGCTAAGAGAAGGCAGGGGGGGCATTCGTTATTATGACGTTTGTCTTCCGGAGCAACTGCTACGTGTACTGAAGCCCTTCTTCCCGGGAAGTGGCTGACATCGCCTACTGATGGGAAGTAGAGAAGAAATCTTTTGTTTTCCTTTGCTTCCGCATGTGGCGTTTGCTTTTGCTTTATTAAACTGCCTTTATCTTGACACACAAGGGTTTTTTTTCCATCTTATTTTCTCCCCCCGCTGTTCTGCTGAGGAGGGGGGTGATAGAGCGGCTTGATGGGCACCTGGCGTTCAGCCGTGGTCAACCCACCACAGCCCTGTACAGCTGCCTGAAAGGAGAAGTGTGGCCTTTCTTTGTGCTCAAGGCTCTACTTGCAATATCCTTTCTATGCCAAAAAACCAAAAACCAAACCCACAAACAAACCAAAAAACCCCTAAAAATAGAGTAGTGGGAGAGTCATCTGAAAATATACCAGTGAGAAGACCTATCAGTGTCCTTTGCTAGGTTAATGCAAATGCTGAAAACTTTAATTTTATTAATTAAACAATGATGTTTGTATCAAATATGTGAGGATCCATGTCCAGGTGCTTTAATGCTGGATTACAGAGCTGAAAAAGAGGCACTGACACAGAACTATTATGTTGACAGTTGTTTTTTGTATATCCCTGACATCTGGGAATAATAGCTTTCATTATTTTTTTTAATGTCTTTTTATTTGTGTAGAAACTTCCTTTCCTTGATGGTCCTTTGCCCAGTGAAGCTTGCTTCTTACCTAAAGTAGGACGTGCTGCTTCAAAAACACCGATGCTCAACACGCCTCAGGGTTATGAAGTGGAATCACCTCCTGTGTTGAGCAATGGTGGCTCAGCAGGGGATATAGATGTTATGTCAGATGTGGACCAAAAGCACAAAGAAAACCTGTCTCATCACCAGGATCTCCATGATCTTAATGCCGCCATTGACGTTTTAGACTCCGAAGCTGAGGATGGGAAGCCTCACCACCATTGATCAGCGCTGAGAACTGTGTTCGATGAACCAGGAGCTTGTGGTGGTGAGGCGTAAGGGAGCTGTGCCCCCGCAAGCGTGTAGACCACCTAACCATTTACAGCTAAGTGTTAGTACGTATGTTTGCAAGGAGCTGTGCTCGTTGTAGAGAAGACAGTCTGCATTTGGTTTGGTTTGCATCGTTTTGCAGCTGAAATGATGAAGATGCGTACAGAGCTGCCCGGAAGGCTACCTTGAGTTAGCGTAAACCTTATTTTTCAGTGGGAACACGATGTGCGTTTAAGGTTTATGACTGCCTGCCAGTACTGGTATTTCAAGCTGAAAGAAATCTTGGCCAATTAATATGGGGCTTAGGAGTTGTGCATTGTTTATAACTGGAGTAGGAAAGATGCAATCCACTTATTCTCAGTGGTGGTGCAAGGTCATCTTAAAATGGTAAATTTCAGTTCATCTTAAAATGATAAAAATACCCCCCTTTTCTTATCTGTGAATGAGTCTCTGCGTGGACCCTCACGTTGTGGCAGAACTGCTTCATTTTTTTGTTTCCTATGCATATTTGATAAACAAAACCAAACCCCCCTGTGCCTTTTTATGGAGACCGTTTTAATGTCTAGCCATACAATGTACTGTTTTTATTATTGTAGTGTAGAGTGTACTATTTGGTCTTCTTTGTAGTCAGTATTTTTAAACAAGATTTTTTATCTGCTGCCTGCTTCTCCAGGATTTTTGCCGATCCCCTGAGTTTAGTACCTTCTTTCTAAGCCGACCTTTCAAAGAATAAGCTTTTATGGACCTCACGTACTGATTGTGAGAGTGCAGCAAGCCACAAAGACAGCCTGTAACACATGAATTTTTGACAGAGGGAGGATTAGAAATGAGAAAAGATAGGAAAAAATGGATATGGAATTTTTCTCTCTTCTTTTATGATCTTAGTTAAATTGAAGCAAGAGAGTAATTCTTTGTTCTAAGCTGGAATCAATGTGCTTTCCTCATATCCATCGATGAGGCAGTAATTACAGATGAGGTGTGTTCTATTATTGAAATGGGGCCTAAAATGATTACTTCACATCACATGCTGAGTGATTATAGTGAATGTTATCTTGGATGTTAAAATTACATGAACCTTAGAGATGTTTTGCTTGTACTGTCAAGACATGGGGAGATGAGCAATATCTCTCATGGCAATGAACTTTGTAATTTTGTGAAGCTGGTGACAAAACCTAAGTTGGGATGTGACCCCTTATTGGAACAAGAAGTGGACATCTTGGCTTGTGGCTGTGGCTCCAGCTTGGATTCACTCCAGTGCTTGCTAGCACTACTTGGTTTCTTTAAACTGCAGTAATCTCAGCTGGAGATGCTAGTTCAAAGTTGCAGGTTTAAGAGAGAGATGTATATTCCATTTTTACAGAAGTTGTGTGAAGAAACAAGGGCTTGTCTCCCCAGGGAAATGGATGGCCCAGGAAAGCTGTTCCACAGTACTTGTTCTGGACAAGCTTCCGTAGATGTGCTTAATTCCACAGAGAGTCCCTTTGTGCAGCTTAATTCAAGATGCTTTTCTGCTTTCTTTTGGATTTTTGTTTCAATTAGATGCTGCCATTATGTCTTAAAATCAGTTTTTCTCTTTTATAAAATCTTGAAACAAGCTGGAAATATTTTCTAAGTTAGCCCTCCCAATCTACTATAAAAAGTAGAAACATTCCATTACAGCATCATAAAATGCAATAGCCATTGTTCATATGCTTATAACTGATGGTGAAATGACTAGGTTAGTTTCAGTGTTCAAGCTAAAGTAGAAAAGAAGAAAAAAAAACTCCCCTGAGTGTCTCACTTTGGGTAAGAAAATACATATTTTACTAAGCATTTCAAAAGACCCAGGGAAAAAGGGCAATACCTGAGAATACAGAGTTTCTTCAATGCCTAGAACGGCAAAGAGAAACTTTTTTTTAATGTTGCAGGTTTTTCAATCTTAAAGCAAGTAATACAGTTGTTTTCAAGGTAGGAGTGAGAGAACTACAATGTGCGATTGATTTAAAAACTAAGCAGATAAAATACTGAACCAGATACGCTTAAGCAGATGATGTTCGAAATTTGTTGTGTGGGTACGTATCAAAAATACTGCATCGTGCAACAGCTATATATTTTATTTTGAAGGATGCACACTTCTGAATGCATCTTTTCCTAATCTCAAGATGAGTATCTGAGTATCTTTGCTCCTAAAAAGAGATCTGCTAAGCTCTTAATATTAAGTTAGATAGTCTACCAGACTCTTAGGTTTGCCATATCCATGTACTCCTGAAGCGAAGAGGTTGCACCCGAAGTCCTAATCCAGCTGCTCTAGACACCCAGGGTTCGGAATCTGCTGTAGATTTCCACTGGAGGGTGCTGGGGAGATTATTTCCCTTTGCCTCTCGATAGTGTAAAAGCTCAGTTTCACACATGCACTTCACAGTTTGGAGCCTGTTTCGTATGGACTGATAGATCAACCCGGTCTTTTCTTTCTAGGTGGTAGAAGAGTGTGGTGGATAGTACGCACGGCTTCTTAAATACAGAGCTCTCAAATGGTAAATGATACCAAGACAGGCACTTTTTAGAACCAGTTATTCTAGATGTCGTCAGTTCTTTTAATGTGTTCTCTAATGAGAATTAGAGATACAGAATTGTAGAGAATTTTGACTGACCACTGAAGGATTTAGACATACATTGGTTAATCTTTGTATAAAAACATTTTTTCAGAAGGTTTCTGCAAATGTTTACACATTGCCTTGTCTTTCGAATTACCATAGATTACCTTGAAAAAAGTATAATAATCTTTGCTTATCCCTAGAACGTGACGTTGACGTCTCCACAAATCCTTCTTGACTACACTATTGCTACAGGTGCATATAACCATGAAAAGATTACTTCATGCACTGAAAGTATTAGTAAGCTTTTAGTAATCTTGCTGCTTTTGACTTCAGTAAAAAAATAATGGATGACTTTATACTTTGAAATGCAAAACCTAGCCAAAAAAAAGGGTAGTGGTCTGTCTTTTTAAACCTCTTGGATTTCATGTATACAAACTTGGTCAAAGTCTACAACATATTAAAAATCATTCATGCTGGTGCTGTAAATTTATGGAGCTGGAAAAGATTCCAGGGTTTCCTGGCTTTCCATGAGATTATTTGTTTGAAAACCAATTGGCTAGCAGCTTTTTAGTTTTGACGGTAACTCTGGTGTGTTTCAAGACCAAAAATGAAAAGCTGTTCAAAGCACTGCAGCATGTCCTCAGGTCTCTGGTCAGCTAGGATTGGCTTCCAGAGCCTTGCAGAAAGCCTGTGTTCACTCATTACAGAGTGCCCTGCTGACACTTGATTATATGTTCCCTAAAAGTGTTAAAGGAAATCTAAAAGCTGTTACGTAGGAATCTTTTTATGTAAGCACTGTGTAGGTGAAAAGTTACTATAACTTATTTATTCCTAGTGGAGCATCCCTGTGTTGTGAAGTCACGAATACTGTTTTTTATTTGGAGCTGTTAAATGAACAATGCAACTTGCTGCTTTCCATTTGGATTCCTCTGACTGGGAGAACTGGGGGGGAGGGGGGATCCTATTTGCTGCGGATGGGCTCTGTTTGTGTAAAACTCTTCCTTTTCTGGAGCACCTCTTGCTTTACCAAGATACTCCATGGTGTCGTGGTTTCATGCCTGTACGTAGTGTCTCTCTTGCTACAAATAGGTACAGCATTGCAGTGGGCAAGTGCCTGTAATATTCTGCGTTAAAGCTACTACTTTGAAATAGAAGAGGGACCCGTGTAGCTTTATTTCTCGGTTGAAATGTCTTAATGTGAACTTCACAATGCTGGATTCTTAAATTGTATTTTGTTTTGCAATTGTCGCCTGTGGTAGAGAAAAATCCAATCGGTGCTGTTTGCTTTACAGAAAAAAAGGGAATAATTGGTTGCCCATAGCTGTTGTACTTAGTTTGCCCTCTTTCAGGGGAGAGAAAAAGCAGTTTGTTAAAGCCTATAGGCATAATACACTTCTAGCTGCATATTCTGTTCCTGCTCTTAGTGAATGCCTTTTGTATAAGTGCTTAGAAGAAAAATCCACCTGCTATGTTGGTGCTCACTGGTTCGTGAAGCTACCCTGACTAGGATGGAGAAGGAAACTTGCTTGTAGGTAGCTGGTAAGCTTCAGTTTGCTTCAGTAAGCTTCTCGAGTCCTGGTGAGAGAGACTTGCTGGGAGCCGAAGGTGCACAGAGCTTCACAGGATCTCTGCGTTGAGTTAGACCTTGTTGGGTTACAGGTGGCAATCTCCATGTTGGTGAAGTGCCCAGTGTCTGTTGTCTCCATCAGGTTTGGAGGTGGTGAGCCCTAATAGGCGCTCGGAAAGCACCCTTGCAGCTAACGAAGCTGTAGCACTTGCAGGGACAGCATTTAAAAGGCGCTGCTTCAGTTCACTTTCTGGCAAAACTGGTCCTTGGGTAGCTTCGGTGCCTGACGGTTGCTCTCCCAAAGGGATCATTTCTTGGCACTATTTAGCAATGAATATTTGCAAATTCAAAATGTGTCTGCTGTTTTGCTCTTCTCCCCTTCCCCACCACTCTGCGTTGAGTGCTGGGGTCATTTTTTGTATGGACCTAACACAGTTATTCCTTGTTTACATACTGTCCCTCTTGCACATGTAGGCACTTCCCATGCCTCGGGGTGGGGTGGGGCAAAGAATCTGTTCTGAATGTAGTAGTTTTGTTTTAATTAATACACAGCACTTGATGAATTAGATGAGGAATGTCTCGAACCAGGTGATGTTAAAGTCCATGTTTTAGTAAGCATCTTTAGCACTAAGAGCAACCAGGTTGGTGCCAATTGCAGTCAGTGTAATTTGTTAGGGCAGGTATTTTAATGTACAGCGCTGCGTCCTTTTGGCATCTCTGAACTACAAAAGCAATGCAGAAAGAGAGTAGGTTAAAATGGTTGACCTATATCTCATATCATTTATCTATGTATATGCGTCTGTATTTAATCTAGCAGCGTACTACTGGAATAACTTGTAGCACTGGATCTAGTCATATGTAACTGAGCACACATACGTACTTTTCCTGTCATCCACAAACTGATCTTTGTAGGAATGTACCTGAAATTGTGTGTAGTACTCAGCTGAAAATTGTAAATGTTTTTGCTGTTTCTGTAAGTCAGTCGCTATTTTTGTCAGTGTAACTGTTGAGGGACAGTTGTATAAAATTGTGGGTGATGAAATCCCATATTCTTGAATGTGCTGCGATGGCTGTATACATGTACGTCATTTTAGTTAATGCACTGCTTAAAAAAAAATTGTACCATGTTTAGAGGAGCACTGTGTCTTTTTTCTCTAAATGTATTTGTTCCATGAAGTTTCACTTGTATTACAGTTTATTTTTATTCCCTACAAAAATAAATACCTTGCCTTTTTAAAGTAAATGACTAGTCTGTTTATTAATTAAACTCAAAGCAGAACTTCACACTTTGAAATGGGAAGTCAATTAAAGACTCTTAAGTAGTGAGCTTATCTTAAAGTGAGCGTGATTCCACTTCCCCTTCTTTTACAGAATAGAAACTAGGTGACCTCACTGGTTTTGGAGCACCGCTGAGTGCAGCACTACTCAGTGTCTTTAAAAAAAAAAACAAAAAAACCCAAAGTAATAATACTAATGAAGCTGCATTAAATCTTAGTATCTTCTGTACATTTTGTGGCTCTGATTTTTTTTTTTAATTCGATTTTTCTTAATATTAAAACTGAATACCTTTTCAGTGTTTTCTTCCTCCTGGAAAGCTGTCTATCCCTCACCCATGGATAAGTCTGTCTACAGGTGGCTCCAGGCTGACTTAAAAAGCTTTCTGAGAAGCAGCTAGACCTCTCTTCTGGCCTGCTGTAAGGAATTGAGTCTGACCTTTGTGGGTGTTGCATGGTACCAGGTGAAGAGATTTTTTTCTGATAGCTTTGAAGAGTCTGCAGTCCATCTGCTGACGGTATAATTTAAAAATGCTTTTTTATCCAATTCTTTTTAATCGTAACTTCAGTAGTGAGTCAAGGTGGGGTGTTTTTTGAGTGCAGACAAACTCGAGTGAGGTGGGAGAATGCTTGAGGAAGAGGGAGATTCCAGGTGCAAAACTCACCTCATGTTTATAACCAAGACTGGAATCGGTGCTTTAATAACTTACGGCTGTGCAGTAACAGTCAAATCCTACAATTAAGTATAGATTCTGCAAAGCAGAGAGAGATTAGGTGATACGAGTTCATTTGATGTTTATAAGGCTTTACAAAATGCTTCAGGATGCCATTTGGATGGGTGAATTCATGTAAATGGTTTAAATCTGTGCCTGGCAAAGCAATGTAGGCTATTTTAGTAATTAATTTTTAAATAAGCGTTTGGAGGTTTTTAATACTCGGTGTGGGAGATGGGGGAACTGAGTGACAGGGATGTGACTTGCAGAAGCACGTGCTGAAGATCAGCAGGAGAGACAGAGGAACCATTTTTCCCAGGTCAGTTTAGCACCAGACCGTTCAGCCTTTAATTCTAAATACGAATAGCCCTGAACTATCCATCGTCAGTCGGGGGGGCAAAACTGTGAACGCAGGGAATAGAGCCAAGACCAATACCTGTCACTTAGCCCCCGATGAGTATTTTCCACTGCACTGTGCATCCAAAAAATGGGTATTTCTTTTCTGTGTATTAAGGCAAAAAATACACCTGACACTTGGTATACTCAGTCCCCAGATGTTTCAAAGTCTTTTTTCCTTCTTGCTAATTTTAAATGTTCTTAATGTTGCCAGTAAAATCCTTCATTTACCTCAATTAGACTTGCCTTGCATTTAATGGGATTATTAGCATTAACACTGACTAGAATTGATAAAGCTGTAATTTACATTTGGGGAAAACTTACTGTCTGTTTGACAGCATCTTTGCTGAGGATGATTTAAAACTTCCCTATTGAAGCTAACTTTAGCTTTCAGGGGGCAGGTTCCGTTTAGAGTCATTGTAGGAGTATTGCTAAAGACTTATGTTTTTAACAGCTCTCAAGAAATCCCTTATGCTGAGTAAAAACACTGATCAGTAAATTTAATTGGAGGTATGTACTGAAAAATCACTGTTTTAAGGTCAAGCCTGCTGTTCTAAGTTCAGATAGAAAAAGCAGCACAGTTAACCTGCTTTCTTGTTGAACCTGAGGTTCAGGTTCGTATGTGCCAAGGATACCTTAAAATGTTGATTCATTTTCACTCTGCATTGGTGCGTTCTTTGTTGCAGTAGAGCAATAATACTCAATTTTTTTTTTTGGTAGCAATGTAACTTTGTACTCAATTTTTATTCAATTCAGTTACCCAGCAGTTAAAGATGCCGGTGATGATTCGCTAGAGATATATTGGTGTTAGGGCTTCATACATATACGTAAAATGGATAAACTCCTCTGATACTGAAGGTAGACTACAAATTTTTGGGTTGATGACTTTTAAAAGAGGGGGGGAAAAAAAAAACCAGCCCAGACTAGCAGCAGAAAGAGCGTTTTTTAATCTGTTTGCACAGGCAAGGCCATGAGATGCTCTCATTGCCCTCAGTACGGCGCAGGAACAGGACTGAACCTTCACCGCAGCCGTTCACCGCCGAGAAGGGAGATGCACTCGGTCCTTGGCGGGGGTCGGCGTGTGGGGCTGCCCCAGATCCTCCTGAGTTCAAATCCCTAAATAAAGTGACGTTTTGTCCTTAATAATATTTCTTTACTGATAGGCAGAAGGTGTGTTAATTGTAATTTTTCTTGCATGCGATCAGCTTCTAAATTCAAGTGTTTTCCTGTAACTTGTATTTTCTTTTTCTTGGGGATGGGGGTGGGATACAAAACCCAGCAGCCTTAAGAGCCTGTTTCCCATGGCTCCGTTGCAGTGGTTTTGGGAAAAGTGAACACTACTTACTGAATCTGATTTTTTCCTCTCTCTCTCAACAAAGAACAGATCTCGGAGCCTGCTCAGCTGTGGGAGAGAAGCAAGGAATGCAGTGTGAGTGGGAATCAATAAAAATATACGCATAAGCCCCCTTGCAAAAAAACCCACGTATGGATCTGCAGAATTAGCAGGCGCTGCTCTTGGCCGATCGCTTTGCAGGCAGACGTACGGACCAAGGGCTGAGGCTGACTTGACGCTGCAAAATTTGAGTATTCTGCAAGTGTTCCAGTTTTTGCACAGTCACGAAGGGCAGTCCCCTCCCTGGTGAGGCACTTAAGGGGGCTTAAGCAACACAGAGACTTTTACAGATCTTACCAGACAAAGGGGAAACCACGGAGAGGATAAAGGTACAGGGAGTCCACTTGCTATTTTAAGGAAATCTGGTCCAATTCTTGTTTTTTATCCTATTCATACGTCCCTTCATTCAGCATTTTAGAACTTGATACTTTCTTTTCCCATTTTTGGTTGGGTTGGTGATCCAGTGTGTGGCTTGAGAAAGTGTTTGGGATAAACCTGGCAATTCACACGGATCAGAAATTCTGTTTCTGAAAGGTGGTTGTTGCAGTCTTACCTGCTGTTGGAGAATCCTGTAAGAGCAGGTAGCTCTCCCATGCCCGCTCCTATTGCCTGGTATTTTGAATAATCAAAAAACCCTTCACTCACTGAATATATGGTTTGTGATCTCAGGGCAAAGATGCTTTTGGGGGTGGCATGACTCAGAGCTGATTATTAGAGTTTTACTTCCTCCTCAAAGCTTTGGAATGAAAACCAGGAGATTTTAGTATTGTAAAATAAAAGAAGAGAAGACCGCCTAGTTCTTCCAGGAATAACTCCATGTGGAGCACACGTGGAAGAGCATTCTGGGGCAAACGGGCAGATTTATGTGAACGATCAACGTCACGCAGATAACTCGCATAATGAAGAGCAGGCACGTGCTGACTTTGGGTTCTGTATTTCAGGTCCTTAATGATCATCATCTCGCATCGATTCACAGCTGCTGGCTCCAGTGCATCCTCAGATCTAAAAGGAGAGGGGCTCCTGGAAGCAGGGAGCTGTCTCGCAATGCCACCGAACTTCTGGCACTCCGACACTGCCAAAATTCCTCAAGAAATTACAGCTCGTGGAGGAGAAGAAACAGTTCGAGTTCTTCCTTCAGCTCTAACTACATATTTTGTGTGTTAATGCACCCATTAAATTGTGAAGTGCTAAGAAGGGGCCCTGAGAGCTGTCCCTGTGCGGGTGCGTACAGGGTAGGCGAGGGATGGCCCACGGGTGTTCGTGCCCTCTCGTGGTTAATGCCCGAATCACCTTGCTGCTGCAGCCACCTCCAAGCTGGGTGGTGAGAAGGTGCCAGCAGAAGAGGCAGGTGCAAGCGCCGGAAAGCTGCCGGCAGATGTTTTGATGGGCACGGAGGGAAACTCCCAAGTTCAAGGGCTTTGCTGCGGTTCGGCGGTGACTTATAGTTCAAAGGCAGGAGCCAGAAGTAGCCCCACGCAATAACCGTGCGTTTCCGACCTTGAGGACTGTTAGTAAATCCTTAATCCCTGCAAAATGATTTATTTGGTACTGTTTAGCACTAAACTTTTAAATCGGAATGCTTAGCGGTGTTAAATCAGAAAGCTCATTACCTCTTTTCAGCTGCGTTACTAACTATAATCTCTTTAATGGAAGCAACTTCGTTGGACCGGATTTACCTTCCCAAAAAACCTTTTTGACTGGCATTAAATATACTTGTGCCCTTTAATTCTTCCCCAATTATTGGAGAGCCAATAAAGGAGTTGCTTTGCCCGGAGCACGTGTCGGGGGCAGCCCACGTACGCTTGGAGCTGGGGCAGAAGGTGAAGGCTTGCCCCGAGTCCTCAGCCTGCCCCGGTGTCTGAAGCGTCGGGAAGCTTATCTGAAATGGGTCAGACTTATCCATCGCCTCTCCTTGGGCTCCCGTTTGGGGTTTATCTGAATCTGCTGATTTAAATATTCATTGCAGGATGCTATTTAACACG
This sequence comes from Fulmarus glacialis, assembly GCF_000690835.1. Taxonomy (NCBI): domain Eukaryota; kingdom Metazoa; phylum Chordata; class Aves; order Procellariiformes; family Procellariidae; genus Fulmarus; species Fulmarus glacialis. The sequence continues at coordinate 30,580 of NW_009217765.1, forward strand.
TTTCTTTGGCTGTTAAGGGAGCACAATGAGTATTTCGGTTTGTGTTCTTCCAGTTAAGGGTGGATTTATCAGCGAGTACTTCGTACTTTTTGCTTCCTTAGTATTCGGTTTAATCTGGTCTTGTTTCTAAGATTTCTTTTCTTGGTTAACAACTAAACAGCAGCAGCAACGACAAAAGAAGCAGCAGCAACAACAGAAGAATACACAGTTTATCATTAAATTTTCCATTGATGGATTTTCCTTTCATCTCTAAGTTCCCTTACAGTTTCCTACATTTCATATTTTCTAATGTGTATTCATTTTGTTGTCTGTATCCCCTTTGTTTCACATTATAATACACTCTCTTTCTAATTGCTGCTTTTATTTCTGCATTTTGTGGAAGTGATTTCCAGCAGGCTTGGCTTTTCTGACTGAGCATCCCCGATGTGGTTGCAGCTTCTTGACACTTAATAAACCCTGCACTCCCCGCTTTTGCTCCCATGTTTATCCACATTTCTCCTACTCGAGAATTCCATTCATAGTGTTGACTTTGGAATATTGATCTTTTTGAAGTACCAATCTATTTTTGAATGAATTTGGAGAGAGTGAAACTATGAGAGAGCCAGAAGTCTAAAACCTTTCAATATTGAACATTTTCCTGCTCTCCATGCTCTTCACAGCGTGACCACAAACTGCGAGTGCGGTGCCGATGGCGGGGACATTGTAAATGTTTTGCAGAGCCCCCCGATTTTACTTCTTGCAGCAGAGGAGATTTTTCTGCTGGATAATTTGGTTCCCCTCTCGTTACCTATTACCGCTGATAATGCTGCCTCAAACTGTCAGACCGTTCCTGCTCCACCGCCAAAAAGTTTGGAAAAGGTTTAAAGGGAACTGGATAAAATACGATTACACTTACCAGCTGACAGCTTTTGATAAGACAGCCTAAACACGGCTTCCCACTTGTTTTGTTTGCCCCTGTCACGTTTTCTGCCTTGCGATGTGCTGCTTAATTTTACGAAGCCGAAGAAGTGGTTTGTTCTGGTGGGTTTAGCTGGGAGGGAAGCCTAAGGAGCAGCTCAGGGGAGAAATCTGGACCATCTTCGGTGCCTTTTGTCCTTCTTGTGTTTAATAAACAATTCTGGATGTTGCGAATGGTCGTTTGTATTGCTCTGAAAGTGGAAAAGGCGGTCGGGAGAGGGGCTAAGAGGGAATCCATTTGGGTGACTGGCAGCAACCAGGATCAGGCAGAGGCCGATGCGGCAGCGGGGAACGCGCTGCCCTGGCAGGGGACCCGAACCGCCGGGTACCCCGCGATTTCCGCAAGGAAGCGGCGAAGCAAACGCTTCGTGTCTGCTCGGATGGGTCAAGCAGCCTCCAGCACCTGTCCCGGCCTCCCCCCCACTCGCCGCCCCTCTCTATATTTACCCAGGGGGAACTTTCCAAGAATGGAAGTGGTAAGATAAAACCCCTGAGGGGCTAAAATTAGCCCCAGCGCCCTGGCCCTTCTCCCCGCGGTGCCATTTCAGCTGTGAGCTTGACAGCCTGCGTCGTTCCGCTCGCACGGAGCAGACGGCCATCCCCGACACGGCAAGATCCTCTCTCTTTCTCTCCTTTTTTTTTTTTTTTTTTTTTTAAACCGAAGGAGAACTCCCCATGGGACACCCCCCGCCTGGCCCCTTTTTTTTTTTTTTTTGTGTTTAACCCGAAGGAGAACTCGCCATGGGACCGCCGCTGCCTTGCCCGCCCTGGCTGTGAGCATCACCCACCTCCCAAAGGTAAGGTAGCAGCATAATGACGCCTAGGCAGCGTCCGGCAATCGAGGGTAACTTGGTAACCAGCTGTAAAAGCGTGAGCGTATTCTCCATACTTTAGCTCCAGTCATAACCTCCTTTTTTTGGGGTCTGCAGATGCATGGACAGCTTCCTTCAGCTCAAGAGGTGACAGCTCTGGTTTGGGCTCTTCTGGTTGAGGACCACCTGTGAGTGCTTACGCTGGCAAAGTAACGTCCCTTCGGAGAGGCTTATTGGCGTGTTCAGGAAATGTTACAGCTGGTTTTTTTTACTTTTCCAGATTATTTCCCTTGGGAATATAACTGGGCCTCCTTTTTGAATTGAATCTGCAATGAACCCCCCACCCCATTAGCCACGTAGGTGGGGGGTTTCCAAAGCTCCAGAGCTCGTTATCAGCGTGGCTAATGAATAACAGTAATGTTATAATTTCACATATTTCTATATAAATTTCTGGGTCCGTGTAACCGGTGGAAGCGCAGCAGAGCTTTGCCATTGCTCGCTGCCATCAAACTTGCTCTACTTAACCAAGAGGCGAAGCTGCGCGCGTGGCCTCGCGCGGGGGATTCCTCCGAGCTTGCACGTCTTGCGGATGTGGGACGAGCCTCCCGTGACTGCCTCGTTACCGTCAGGCTCCTCTGCAGAAAGAGGTTAATTGCTCGGTGCAGCTCCTTGCCTCCTCCAAGGGAGGCTTAGAGGAGCCGCATGGGGAGACCGAGCTCTGCCACTGCCGCCTCTCCCCGAGGAAATCCGAGATGCTACGGGTGACGTGGCGAGAAATTCCTCTGCCCTTCCCGGCGGGCAGCGTTTCCCAGCTGCTCAGGTGCCGGCTGGGACATCGCGTTCCTCTCCCCCGCTGCCGCTCGGCCACGGTGGGGCCAGATCCTGCACCGAGCGCCTGGCAAACCTCTCGGGGTTCAGTCCCGGCTCTGGTGTGATCAGCTCAGCATCCCCTCGCCTTCCTCGCACCGCCCCGCGCCCCCCGCTATAAAAATCCCAGATCCTTCTTGCAGCCGCGCTCCTCGGGCTGAGTAGGCAAGAGAGAGGAGAGGGTTTGCTGAGTTCAAATGCCGACGTCGTTTCGGGAAGGGCGACGCTGAAAGTCCTTAATCAAACCGGCCACCTTCACATTCACTTCATGTCCTATTTCGAAATCCACTCCCTGTATAAAG
>NW_009217765.1:33534-36290 GCF_000690835.1 Fulmarus glacialis
GGTGTAAAAACCTTGCAGTGCTGCCGGCTCCTAAAAAACTCCTCGGAGTTTGCTGTGGGTCCCAAAATATTGGAAGTGCAGGTGCTGCTGAGGCAGAAGCCTTGGCCGATACGAAGCAAAGTTGGTTCCTGCCATTTTCCGACGTGCTCTTCACTCGGCAGCTCCCACAGAGAACCGCTGGATGGGGTGAATTCTGAGAGTTTTGGGAAAATGGGTGGCTTCACCCACCAGCGGGGTGCGGAGTCCCTGCAGGAGCCTGTGGCCACCCAGGACCCTTCCTGAGCCCAAGGTGTGAGTACCCCATGAGTAGCCTCGTACCCTTTACCACCTCAGGGGCTAGCAGTACAGCAGTAAATAATTTTAAAAAATAAAGTAAAAGCCTGTGAGCTGCCCCATGCAGCATTTGAACTCCAACACCAGATTCAATTATCCCAGCGCGTTCTTGATCACAACACTTTAAGGGGAGGTGGCCCACGTACGCGTTACAGCAACGAGCTCCGTCTTTGCCTCAGCCCTTCACCAGCCTGGATTTCCTCACCCGCGGGGCAGGGCGATAAGAATGTCAGCAGCATCATAATCCAACGTTATTTGTCTCTCTTTTTTTTTTTTTGAGAATCCTACGGTAATGGTTGGACTTGATGATCTTAAAGGTCTTTTCCAACCTAAGCAATTCTATGATTAAATTGTGTGTAAAAAAATAATAATAAAAAGATGTTGTTGGTGTCAGGGGGCTGGTTCTAACCCTGAGGTGGTGTTGGTTTTGTTGTCCCGTAGATCTTTGGCTTTACCATTTACGATGAAAGCCGTACATGGGAGACAGATCAAAAAAAATGAGCCTAATGGATATCACTAAAATGTTCTCCATGCTCCAGCCCAGCGAAGATGAAGACGACAACAGAGAAAGCGAGGAGCTGAACCGAGCGGTATCCGAGGACGATTACCAAGCCCTAGATAACCTCTTGTCCCAAGACAGGTACAAGAGGTTCATCAACCGCAAGAGCGGCTGGGGCGTACCCAGCACCCCACTGCGCCTGGCCGCCACGTGGGGCCGAGTCAGGAGCATGAAGGTCCTCTTGGCCCACGGGGCGGAGGTGGACAGCCTGGATGCGAAAGCTCAAACCCCGCTCTTTACGGCGGTCAGCAACGGCCACCGGGAATGCGTGAAGGTCCTCCTGGACGCGGGGGCCAGTCCCACCGGCAGCATCTACAACAACTGCTCACCACTGCTCATTGCCGCGAGGGACGGGGACGTGGACATCCTGCGGCAGCTCCTGGACCACGGCGCGGAAACCAACGTTCACGCGAGGCTGCCCGAGTGGGCTGCCAAGTCGGTGGCTTGTTCCGGTCCCCTCTACCTCGCCGCCGTGTACGGGCATCTGGAGTGCTTTAAGATGCTGTTGCTTTATGGTGCCGATCCCAACTATAACTGCACTGAGGAGAGAGTGATTGCCCAGATCAAGGAGCCCAAGACTCTGCTGGAAACCTGCCTGAGGCACGGCTGCAGGAGCGAGTTCATCGAGCTGCTCATTGACTTTGGAGCCAACGTGTACTTGCCCAACGTCACGGTAGACAAGACAGCATCCCACAGCCAGGGCCTGGAGCTGCTGCTGCAGGCGAGGGGTAATCTCCGTGCGTGGCCCCGGGGCTGGGACCCAGCGCCAATTTTGCTCGTTTGGGTGCAAGTTGCCTCAGATTCCCCTTCCCTTTACCTCTGCTTCCCAATAGCCTCACCCAGGCTTTCCTACAAGCTTTGACTCCCTTTGCAGCACCACTTAAGTGCATGGGTCTCTCTTGTCCTAAACTCTTAGTATTATCACGATTTTACTCTGAACTCTTATTCCTCCCTCTGCCCCAATGATTGCTGTGTTCAGGCCAAAAAACCAAGTCTCCAGGACTGAACATAGCAAAAGAAGGACATCACAAGGTTATGGAGTACAGGTCCACCCCCGGTGATTAAATCTGATGGCTTGGATGCACATGCTACTGCAGGAAACTCCTAAAATAAATAGCTGGGATTTGGGGGACAGTGTCACGGGAGGCCTTGTTTCCAATAAATATCCACCAAATATCCCCAATTTCCACTGCTGGCTGTGGCTGGAGGCAGGCTACCTTCGTTTGGGTCTGGGGTGTGACTCGGTGCAGCCACCACGAACATTTACGTGGTTATCTTCCCTCTTGGACTCACCGCAGCCTCTGCTTTTCATGAATATTTCTAGACGCTTGCTAAAGAAGCTGCTCTCAATGAGGGTCCTCAACTGCGGCCGGTGCTGGTCTGGAGCACGCAGGGATTTCCGCAGCCTGGTTTTTCCACTTAATATAAATCGGTTGGGTTAAAGGCTGCTTTTTGCCATTCCTCTCCTTTCTGCTGCTCAACTTCGGCTCTCCTGTACCGCCTATGTCCGGGAGAACTGCACTTATTTCTGTATGACGATGGAAGATTTCATCTCTGTAGGCCCAGCTCCCGAGAAACTCATGCTGCAAAGCCCGTGGCTGAATATGCGGCGTAACCACCCCTAGCAAAGATGTTTAGTTTTGGTCTATCGACGTCTCTTTGCTTAGGATAATGCCCGGGTTGGAGGGGAGCGGCGTGGTGTGTCTTGAAGGTGACCATCTCATTTTTTTCCTCCTCTCCTCACGCAGCTCATCCCAAGTCCTTGATGTCTCAGTCCAGGCTGGCGATGAGACGTCTCCTGAAGCGGGCCGGCCGCCCGCACGCCCTCGGCGAGCTGGAGATCCCGACGGTCCTGGCGAGCTAC
>NW_009217765.1:36397-36662 GCF_000690835.1 Fulmarus glacialis
AATTTGTGGTCGCAAAGTAATTTTTGCTTACGAGGTGTCTCCAAAAAGCGGTGCCCGCGCGAAAAGATGGTAAGGGAAGGCGGGGAGAAAACAGAGGAGACCTCAGCTCCGGCTCCGCATCAGGGTGATGGTAGAGCAGGATCAGGTTTAGCTGGGTTTATCCCTTTTTACTGATGGATTTTAAACCTTTAATCGATACTGGTTGGAGAAGGGGCTGGGAAAAGGTGTGGAGGGCAGTGGGCGAGGAGCCAAGGCTGCTTTTACC
>NW_009217766.1:0-15264 GCF_000690835.1 Fulmarus glacialis
TTCTATGATTCTATGATTCTATGTTGTGGATTGTTCGGGATAGTGGCCAGGATGGAAATTTACTGATGACTAAATCATCTCATGACCCTATACACATATATAGGGGTCCTAAGTGAGGCCCTTTGAGCTCTCCTGGACCACAGCGGGTTGCGTCCAGCATCTCCCTCTGAGTGGGACACCTCTCAGAGCTTGCGACCTCTCGAGTCTGTGATATTCGGAGGACTGTCGCCGAAATCTGATGACAAGACCTGGGCTGAAACCTTTCACTCAAGGCTCAAAGGCCTGGGCTGAAACCTTTCACTCAAGGCTCAACCCCTCAACTGTTGAGAAATGCTGAGACATTTGAAGTGAGTAATACATGGAACGCGAGGGTAATTTTTAACAGATATACCTTTTGTACCTACTTGTGTCTGTGTGTTTGTGTGTAAATTAGTTTAGGTAACTGATAGCAAGTGTAATCTGTAATTAAGTCACTGTTGTGATTGTAGTAAATTCTGTTAACTTACCTTGAAATTAGTCAAGGTAAATTAGTCAAGTGTTGCTAAAATCTTGTGATCCACCTTAAGATGTGAATGAACCTTAGACTGTTACTAGACACATACAATCCCTTATACATAAACTGTTGGCCAAGGCTGGGACTAGGAGTGGATCCAGGCACACCTAAGCTCCATCAGGAGTTTAGAAAGGAAGGGGGTCTTCTCTGAACCTCGTGAATCAATGAGAGGGTCTCCCTTACCTCTTTTGCATCTTCAGTCTCTGTATAAATCATTCCAGCTCAATCCTAACTTGATTTTCCTTTGTATGCTTCATCCATGTAGTAAGTGATAGAGTGAACCTTGCCATCTAACTCTGTTAAGTCGCGCTCCTATTTCTATTAAAATAACTTTTTGCTAATACCTTTGACAGTGATTCTTTAAGCAGCCTCTAAACCACTATGATTCTAAAAGTCAGGGCTTCTGGGGTGGATGGAGAATCATAGAACCATAGAATAGTTTGGGTTGGAAGGGACCTTTAAAGGCCATCTAGTCCAACCCCCCTGCCATGGGCAGGGAGATCTTTCTTGCTCAGAGCCCCGTCCAACCTGACCTGGAATGTTCCCAGGGATGGGGCATCTACCACCTCTCTGGGCAACCTGTGCCAGGGTTTCACCACCCTCACTGTGAAACATTTCTTCCTTATATCTAGTCTGAATCTACCCTCTTTAAGTTTAAAACCATTCCCCCTTGTCCCGTCACTACAGGCCCTATTAAAAAGTCTGTCCCCACTTTTTTTTTTATTAGCTGCAGGAATGACAACCCATCGCCAGGGCACTTGCATTGCTGATCCCACGCTGTTTCGCGATGTTCCCCTGATCAATGCAGAGAGTAATTGCAGCTCTCCCCCTTTCCTTTTCGCTCGAGCACACTCCAGCAAAGACCGGCGAGGTCAGTGGGGAGAGAAATGAATGCACGGTGCATGTCACGCGGCTGTCATAACAAGGATAGATGGTGTAAGCGCCATTTATCTAATGCGGCTGTATAAATCAAGCCAAGGAGAAATGGGAACCTTCAGGGAAATCCCAGGCATGGAGTAAGAGGAGACTGGGAAGGAGTACAACATGGCACTGATGTATCATGGTGCCCTTTCTTCAGTGGCAATGGATGGGAGGGAGCATCAGAGGTGCCAGGGGACAAAAGAGAGCAAGCGGTTGCTTTGCACAAGAACTCAGAAGAGCAGAAACTGTGTTGTGTGTCTGCGTGTAAGTGCCTGCACATGCTGAAGACACCCTTATTCCCCCCCAGACCCCAGTTACTAGTCTTCAGAACCACTCCAGCTTTGGAGAAAGGCACTGTATGAGCCTGAGAAGGACATTAAGAGGAGGAGGGATGCTACTGCGCCTTCTCTGTGCTCTTCAGCCAAGCTTTTGAGGACTTTGTCACACAGTCCTCAGCAAATAACCTCTGTGCCCTCCTGAGCTGCCTGATGGCTGTATCACCTCTAAATCCACACCCTACAGTAGACAAAAGGATTTAGGGTCCCCTGGACATGTGCAGAGAAGGCACAGAGGGAATCCTGGGGCTACTCTGTAAGAGAAGCAGCGTAGACAAGGTGGCTTTGAGCCAAGTGATGGGCTGAGCGCTGCAATGGCTTGCCAGGGTGACCTTGCCCTCTGGACCAAGGGAAATAGTCATATGCATCAGCAGAGGGGCATAACAGGGTCTTTAAGACAATCCAAAACTGAGCAAAATGGTCCACCTTACAGCGAATCCTGGCCCCATAGCCAAAGGATCTTGGGAGGAAGGATTTTTCCTTTCAAGCTAATCAGCATCACCGTCAGCATATCCGAAGAACCCAGGATCTTTCAGAGAAGTGATGGAACGTGCCTGGAGCTTCTGAGAGATGCTGGGAATATGCTGGGAATCCGATGAGTATCCACTGCTCCCAGTAAGCTTCAGCAGCCAAAAGCTGAGGTCCTTGTCCAGATACTGTAAAAACCAAACTCTGAAAACAAAGGTAAGTCTGAATTTCCTGTGCTGTGCAAGGCTTCAGCTGTATTAAATACTCAGTAAGGGACTCAGGACTCAGTCTTGGAGCTTCCCAGAGAGAAGCTGCTCATCGTGGCTGGGGGGCCTGTGAGCTCTTGTTTGCAGAGGGCAGGCTGGGGTGCTCTGCACTTTCCTTGCACATTTACTATGGAGAGCAGTTGCTTGAAACCTGGGCAGCCTGAATCCACCTGCATTTGACGTTAATGTGGGCACAGTCAGAGGCTTTGAGGCCAGGGCAAAAAATATCTCTTTACTTTCTACTAGATTAAGCAGGCAGAAATGCAGTTTGGTCAGCTAAGGTCACAATTAAAATGTTGGATGGATGACAGAAGGAGCAAGCCAAGTGAAACCCAGGCAGGTCTACAAAGATTTCTCTACCTATCAATTACCAGCACCTCTTGGGATAAGGAATGGTGGCTTTAATGTTGTGAATATGGGAAAAGTTGGTTAAAAATTAATCCCTTCTGTCATTCTGTGTAAAATCCCTCATGGGGGTGGCTCCATGGCCAGGAGCACAGAGAGGCTGCCACTTCTCTGCTGACCACTCTGGGCTCTCAAGACCATCTGGGCTGCTGCCTTTGGGTCTATTCATCTCATAGCATGGATGGTGGGATGGGTCTGCTGCAGATTCATGGGAGCCATGGGTCTTCCCAGCCTCCACCAGCCCCTGGTCAATTCTCTCTCATCACCCATACCACCAAACAAGGATTGCTGCTTGCTTCAGACCTCAGGAGTGAGGACATCCAGATAGAAGCAAAAAAGCAATACTCAAGCAATAGGAAGTGTCCATGTTGATGGCCTCATCGCTTCTTTCTTATACCACCATTGATCCAGAGGAGAGCCAGACAAGCAGTTTCTCATGCCTATAGATCATGCCAGTAAAAATAACCCTTTCCACTTCTTCTAGGCTAATGCATATATGGTATTTATATAGTAGGAGCAGAAACTTGAGTGGAAAAAGATCGTGCTTGGGTGCATGCCTCGGCCAATACTGCCTCAAGCTCAGTGATGTACCTGGCTGTGTGTTCAGTATCTGACAAACTAGGGTCAAGGCTTCCCCTATACTCTGCAGGGAGGGATAAGCAGGGGATGGTCTACACACATGATCTTGAGGCAGGATGAAGTGGCCTCCGGACCTCTCTGCTCCTCCCCATGCCCAGGAGAAGGAGCCAGATGAGTCGAGATGCCAGCAATGAGGTGGCCCAAATCTCACTGGATGTTCATAGAGCAACATCTCCACGGGCTATATTTTGCCTGGACAGCTTTGAGTGACCCAAAGTGTGAAATAATACCCAGAAATTCCCTGAGGAAAAAATTTCAGAGCTTTATTTCCAGTTTCCCTGCTCCCTTCCAGCACTCAGCTGCAAGAGGACTTGGGGCTCCATCTAGAAGTGAATATTGCCAGCTGCTTCCCAGTCTCTCTATCAGTCATATACAAGTCATCATTAAACCTCAGCATCTGTCAAGTGAATGGGCTATTATAAACCCAGATGGCCATGAGAGCAGAGCACGCAAGCAGCTTGTGGGAGAAGAACTCAGCAGAGAAGGCAAGCAAGGAGTCGGGGTAATATAAATTGTATTCAGATTTCTTTACAGAGAGCAATGAGAAATTAAACTCTCAGGGAAGTGTTGAAAATGGCTCTGCAATGATGGCATCGTCGTTCACAGCACTATGTAGGTCAAGGGCAAGGGCTTTGTGGGGCTGGAGGGACTCGTGGGACTCTGTCCCTAGCTGCATCACTGTCACCTTGTCATTGGATAAGTTACTTCATCCCTGATGGCTGCAGAGCCTCCTATGTAGATATGGAGATAACAGTTCTTCCTGAGTCCTGCGGCACCTTCTGGGTGAGCTAGACAATCCAGGCTTTTTGAAAACTAGATCATCCTCATGAAAATATATCCTCAGGTCTGGGTATCCCAAGCCCACCTGCCTGGCTGTTTCCCACTGTGTTCTGGTCTGTGTGAAGGTGGGCACCTGCCAGATGGTTTCCCCACCTCCCAGGGGTATCACATATGCTGCCTTGCAAGTGACAAACTCCATAGGAGCCTTTAGGGACCAAAAATACCTTCCTGCAATTTTAATGAGACTGAGCTTAACTAGCGGGGAATTGGACCCCCTTGCTCTTGACTAACTTCTCTATCACTCCAGCTGTGGTGCTGGGCACCTGCAAACTCACCATCAAGAGAGAAGATCTGGAGCCCTGCTCTATCAGGAACTGTGCAAGCCCCAAGGTCCATCCTCTAGGAAGGAAGCCCAGATCGCAGTCTCCCTGCTCCACAGGTCCCACTGCTGCCTTGATGCAATAGGTATGAGTAGACAGGGCTGCAGAGACCCATCGTCGACCTTGGCTGGGGGAAGCTCATGCCCAAAGAGTTGTCATTCTGCCATGAGATTATTTTCTCTCCTCTGCTGGCATTTCTTAATGGCTATTTTATTCTTTCTTGTCCAGAGGCACAAAATGCAAATAAAAGTGCCAGTGTGTTGGGTCCAGCCCCTGAGAAAGGGCAGATTTACAAGGGATAGTATAAATGTGCGCATGTTTCCTATGAAGGGAGGAATAGCCTTTTCTGTCACATAACACAGCCAGAAGTCCAGTGGCCTTCCTTTTTCCCCCTTCCCCAAATTTCAGCCATGGCCAGCCCTCACCCTGGGGGCAGGAAATCACTGAAGTGCTGTGGCTGGACAGACCTCCTCGGTGCTCTGGTTTATGCATGTACGTGCATGAAAAGTCTTGCATGAAAAAGCTTTATGTAAGCACAGACCAACTTGAATCAAGAGTGAATCCTCTTGAATGGGGCGAGCAGCCAAGACACGGGACCTACAAGAAGCCTCTGCCCTTGGTGGCTGGCAGCTGGGGTCCTGCCAGGATGGCCAAGGGCATCTCAAGCTGCACTGGACATCTCTGGTAGGCAACTGGACAAGTATCGTTTATGCAGGGGAATCTGAGGCCCCAAGGGTTAAAAGCACATGCTTGGTAGTTACAACCCGAAAGCAGCATCAGAAACTTCTCCGCAGCCCTCTGCCTCTCAGCCCACAGATTTACGATCTTTCTGCAGCTCGTTTTCACTTCAACCCACTTTGCTGCTCAGGAATGGTTGTCTGAACTAAATCGTACAGCAAACTTTAAATCTGTGGCAAACCCCTGCGCAACTGCACTTACTCACCGCTAAAGACTGTGTCTCTGTTAATAAATACGAGAAGGGTGAGAAGCACAGCCTCCGCATGTCTGCAGAGATGAACTTTCTCCCTTCCCTGGCTGATGGGCTGCATTATCTGGCTAAGACCTCTGGCCCATGCTGTCCTCCAAACCACGCTCAGGCATGGTCCGGAAAAAACACAACAACATTCCTGGAATCAGCTAACAATGAAGCAATCTAGAAGATAATGAGCAAAGCCTGGAGCTCTTGGCTCAGCCCTGGCTAGTTGCTAGTGCAAAGATTGCTACAGGGTTTTAGTTTTGAGATAGTATATTTCATTTCCACATTTGCTTTCTATGAAGGGAAGAAGATAGATCAAGGATACCTAATTTCTGAGGGAGAAAAAAAAAAAGAAGAAAGGAGGTGCTTCTGTTGTACCCTGAAACTGCTGTGTGTCTTTTAGTCTTCTAGAATGCAGCATTGGTTCCTCTGGGAATCACCTCCTTCCCAAAAGTAAGCTACAGTATCCCTCCAAATCAAGCAAAATTAGGTCTTCTGGTCAAAAGAAAATCATCAGCTGCAGGTGGGATTGGACAGCATGGCCACAGCATTGCAGGGAGATTCATCTGACCAAATACGTCATGGAAACACCTCTGTCAGGGCCACTATCCGTGGGGCAGCCTGCAGTCAAGGAGAGGACATGGGCATTTCTAGGTTGGGATTAGCATCCTCCCAAAGCAGGAGTCTCAAATGATGCCTCAGACCCCAGACAGCCTGCATCCCTCGACCTCAAGGACCCAGCTGAGAGGTTGACCTGTTGTCCTAAAGGCGTTTCCCAGCATGTAGGGCATGTGCGTGGCCCCCTCTCCCTCTGGACAACATTCCCACATCCCCATCCATCAGCCATCCAAGAATTCAGAGCAGGGAGTGTTTACTGGCACATCTATTCATGCCCCATCATTGCAGCCTGGAGAGAAGGAGGAGGAGGAGGAGGGTTGGAGTGCACACAGAGGGAACAGGTGATGCTGAAGACAGTCTGACTCTGCCAAGACAGCGTTGGCATGGCTGTCTGAGCTGGTTTTCAACCCTGTACAAAACAACCTCTTCTCTTCATGACTTCCATAATCATCTTTTTTCTCTGTACTAAAATGGGGATATGAAAAGCCCAGGGAAGAGTCATCCTCTTTTTCGCTTAGTCTCCTCATGCACCATGGGGAGGGCAGGGAAGACTTCCCAGGAAGCTGTTAAGTATCATCTGGTGTCTGTTGCCTTGCAAAAGCATCAGGGTAAAACTCTCAGCTGGTGAATCCCCAGAGTTAACAATTTGGGGCTGCTGGAGACAGGGGATGCTACTCTTTGGGGTGCTTTCTCTCTGCGATCCAATCCTCTGTGCTTAATTCCCCACAGATTTCTTCAGACACGAAAATAATAAGTAAACTCAAAATCCTGAAGCCAGGAATAAATTATGACATAGGGGACACTTGTAATTGAAAGTTTCTTAATTGTTGTGTTTGATTAAAGAGAGCTGCTAGTTTTGTGCATAAAAGGTAGACACTCCAGAAATGCAGAGAAGGAAGAAAAGAGGATAAGAAGATGATGGGAACAGAAAAACGCAAGATCAAGGAGAAGAAAGACACAGGAGATATCTTGTTCAAGTACCAGAGATAAGGGAGACAGAAAAAGAATGAGTGATTTCACTTATGACTACATCCGTGTTTACTTCTGCCCTTTTGAGGCAGAAATACAGGGATTTGCACTCTCCGGGAGTGAAACGTGGCAGCTATTTAACACCATAAAATACTAAAGAGGAAGGCAGCATATCAAGAAGAACTAAAACCGACGGGGAAATTGCTTTTTTGTTGAAATAAAAGCCCTAGGAAACAGAAAACCTTTCATTAGAACTTACATGGCTGCACTGCCAAGAGGTTCATGCTCCAAAAAGTCATCAGCCTGCAGCCCAGGGCACCCCCTGTGAGTCTCACGTGTGTCTCCTGGTCCTGCAGGTCCAGCCTGGAAGACTCCATCCAAGGCCAAGGAGACATCCATGTGCCATTGCATGTGGTGCCAGGCGTGAACGGGACCCTGCTGGGACAGGAGCTGGTTCTCCTGCCCTAACATGTCTTCCAGGGACATTCCTAACATCTGAGAGGGGCTCATGGGGAAATCCAAGCCAGCAGGCCCCAAGGCAATGATGAGCGTAGAGAAGAAAAAGGAACAAGAGGAATGGGGAAAGATTCCCTTTTTGGAGGGTATAGAAGAAATCTGTGTCCTTCCTTCCTGGGATGTTATTGACTCACATCAAAGCATGATGCTCTTTGCCCGCACACAGTTGCTTGGTGGTTTCTGGGTGCAGGGCAAACCAAGGAGCTACGGTAAGCAGAGTTGTTGAAGAGCCCTTTTCCCAACCCAAGAGAGGAAGGGAGGGGGCTCCAGCCGTTTTCCACCACCCTTTGGTGCAGATTTTGGGCCAGGCAATCTCCCAGGGTCCCCTCAGCTCTATAAGCATGTGGTGCTATGGTCACAGGGATGTCCTTCCCACTGCTTTGGGCTACCTGGGAGAAGGTACGGCTCTTTTTCCTGCTGGTTTGGAATGGTCTTTTGTCTCAGCTGTTGCGAAAAGGGAAATTTTTTGTGTTCAGCTTTAAGAAGAGAGAGGTTGTCACAGGATATATGCACTCTCCTGAGACTTTACCTTCTTCTTTTTCATAATTTTCTTTGTTTCCAAGTGAATCACACAGAGTAGAGCCTGGCTGTGGTGCTCATGGTTGGGTGGGTGTGAATAGGAATGGCAATGATGCTATAGGCTGTAAGGTCAAGGCTAGTCTAGCTAAATCCTCAATCTTGTACAGATTTTTCCAACTCAGGTGACCTTTTTGTCTTTGTATGAAATCTTTAACATCAACCTCATTGCTGCGAGGTGGAAGTTAGAGGCTTTGTGACACTGCAAGAATAAAAATACTCTCTCTGCTTCCTCAGCCAGCATTTCCACCTGCTTTCATTACCTTCCTGGCTTCTCTCTATCATGTCTCCAGCCAATTCTGAGCAAGTCTGTTCCCTGAATGCAAATAATATCTCTGTTATGTTAGTGGAAAGAAAGAAGAAGGAGAAATCTTGGTGCGGAAGAGGTTTGTAGGGAGTTTTGTGTCTAGGCACTGGCCCATGTTGGGGCCAACATGTCAGCTATTCTGTTGGGGATTTCCAGAAATAAATGCACGGTTTCAGCTGGAGCCAAAATCTTCAAGAGCCCCCTGAGGTGGCTGCTTTGCACCGAATGATACTGGGGCTTTTACCATGTTGTGAATGCACCACAACGAGCTTAGCTTGTATGTACATTTTGTCCCTTAGAAATCTTTGTCTTCAGCGAAAACAGACTGAAGACTATAAAATTTGGTGCAGTTTGTAAATAGCTTTTTTTTTTCCCTTTAGAAATCTTCAAATATATGGTATGGTTATCACGACAAATAGCATACCCTCCCCAATAATCACCCTGCTCCAGCAGCCCAGGCAGTTGCTCATAAAACTTCCAGACTCATTAGTTCCTTCCATCATCACCAACAAAACTTGGGTTCAGGGATTTCTAATGGTTTCCTTTGTGAAAAGAGAATTGAATCTGACCTGCTTCGTTTGTACAACTGTCAATTGCTTCTCACTGATGGTTTTCTCCTCCAGGTCAATGTCTGATTCTCTTTAAGCTTTGACAAATGCGAGGGCTTCTGGCACAGATGAATGGCGCATCACACTTTCGGATAGCTCGGGAGCATCTTAATTTTCTTCCTCGTGTCATACATCCTCAGTCATCCTTTCTGTGACAGCGACGTCTTCAGTAATTTCAGGACTGTCACCATGGCTCCCCGAGCGAAACTGGTTCTGGAGAACCACAACCCATTTATCTCCATGATCTTGCAGCATTAAGCCTTGCTGGGAAATCTGTACAGAACATTCCCAGAAGCAGCGTCCTCTTGGCCTTTCAATAGTTAAAGGGGGCTTATAAGAAAGATGGGGGGACTTTTTAGCAGGGCCTGTTGCTACAGGACAAAGGGCAATGGTTTTAAACTAAAACAGGGTAGATTCAGACTAGGTATAAGGAAGAAATTCTTTCCAATGAGGGTGGTGAGAAACTGGCACAGGTTGCCCAGAGAGGTGGTAGATGTCTCATCCCTGGAAACGTTCAAGGTCAGGTTGGACGGGGCTCTGAGCAACCTGATCTGGGTGAAGATGTCCCAGCTCGTGCCAGGGGGGTTGGACTAGACGGCCTTTAAAGGTCCCTTTTCACCCAAACCCTTCTCTGATTCTATGAGTCTATGATTCTTGCAAGACAGCTCCTGGAGCGTAGGAGCAATACCACCCTGTGGCATCCCTCAGGCTTTTCAGGCATGCACAGACCTCCAGGTGATCTCTCCAGGGCTGACATGGTGGGGAGGTGACAGCAGAAGTGGCACTTTGCTTCTTGTCCCCTTACAGACCACGGCTGGACTGCTGGGTCCAGTTTCAACATCTCACTTCAAGGACAACCCAAAGAGCATTCGTGTGACAGTAATAAGAATAATCAGAGGCCAGGAAAACATGAGCTATTGGGAAGCAATCGGTGTCATTTAATCTGGAGGAAGGACGGCTGTGAGGAGACACAATAGCGGTCTTCAATTATGTAAAAGGTCATTGCAAAGAGGGGGAAAATAAACAGCTCTTCCACGGACAGGACAAGAAGTCGTGGACTAAAATTACAGCAAGGGAGAACCAGGCTGAGATAGTCTTTACAGCGAGAAGGAGAACACAGCCTGTGGCCGAGTGCTTATAGGTGGAGGGAGGTTTTTAGCTAGGTGTCAGCCAAGAGTGGTTTCACTGCAGTGACCCTCTTTTTGGGACAGTGAATGTCTCGCTGAGCTCTCCCAGTCCCTCTCAGTCTTGTTTTCTACCAATCTGGTCTCACGGCAGTGACCCTCTTTTTGGGACAGTGAGTGTCTTGCTGAGCTCTCCCAGTCCCTCCCAGTCTTGTTTTCTACCAATCTGGTCTCACACATCCCAAACACCCATAGTGGTTTGCACAAACAGCCATGAACTAAGCACCATATGTTTTGGGGTGACCCAGCTCTGGGATGTGCTAGGAGGAGAAAGCTGTGCAGGAGCCGGGAGATGCTGTTAGCTGTAGCTGCACTCTTTGGAAAGTCATTTTGAAATGATGGATCTGCTCCTGTGTCCAGGCTCTAAAAAAGCAGAGAAATAAATGAGAGAGGCTGCGGGGAATAGTTATACGAATGATTCAGGAGCTAGAAAAGCACGCACTACCGCAGGAGATGAAAGAAGTCCTGGCTATGGACATTATTACAGTAAAGGTTAAGAGGCTGTTAAATTGCTCTCTGCGCTTGCCAGTGAAGACAGAGAACGCCTGATGTGAAGGGAGGCTTACCTCTAGCCAGCTAATGGCTAGCAGATAACAAGGGCCAAACACTGCGTCTTCAGACTGCAAAGAAGCCACGTGTTTTCAACATTGAGAGTAATTAGCCACTACAACAGATTACTGAAGGATGTGGAGATTTTCTATTGCTGTGAAGAATTGTGCATTGCTCTCAAAATGCCACAGTCGCCCTCCTTGATTGTAACGGTTCTTCATTGTCTTACGAAAATTGCCGAGCCCATGAGCACCTCCAGGAGGGAGGAGGGAGTCTCCCTCACTGCTTCTCCCATGCTAAACCCCTGCCAAGGGCAGGCAGCGTGGCACGGTGATGCTCACACCGCTGAATCCTCTCCTCCCCAAAACCTGGAGGGTTCATCCACTTTGCTGCCCAGGAGCAATCCCTGGTCTGTGCCACCCTGCTCTGTGTCCAGGCATTATTTGGAGAAAACCTTGCTGGCACAGGCTGGAGGAGAGCTAGCAATTAAGCAGCATGGATAATTGCAGGTTGCATTCCTGAGAAGTCTGTAAGCGCTCACTAACCCTGAAGGAATTGGATATTTCAGCATCATTTCAGTTACAGACCTACACGTGTTCTCCCAGCTGCCCTGAGGATCCTTCTCAAGTGTGTTTTTGGTAAGTACAGATGTTGGAAGCTGCAAGTGATGGAAATCCCCCATGGAGGGGGAGGAGGAGGTGGGATTTGTCTCTTCAGGGAAAGCCAGAGGAGAACCAAAAGGCAAAGGAGCAGGGGATGGGATAGATAAGAGCATGTCTGTTTTGGGGCAGTACCGCTGCATATTTGCCCTCTTCTTCCCTTGGCATCTTTTTAAACATGGGACATTGGGTTGGGAAGACCTTTGGTCTCAACCATCAGTTACACCTATGGGGCAGGGTGGGAGATAGTGGCCTGATGGAGATGGGGATGTCCTGGGATGAAGAAGGATCTTGGACAGAGGACCAGGACTGCAGGACAGAGCAGTGGGAAATGAGGGATGGGGGAGACATTGGGGGATTTAAGCTCTGGGGCGGGACAGATCAGAGCTGTGGGCTGCAGCCTTGGTGGGGATTCAGGTAGGAGAGGTGCAGAGTATTAGCAGATGGCTTCCTACCCAGCAGAGATCATCAGCTGGAGATGGGCTCCTATTTTCCCCTCTTCCCACTGCCAACACCAGCTCCCCTCTTCTTTCTGTTGGAAATACAGCCGCCTTGCTCCAACGCAGGGGATTAAAGAGCCACGCAGCAAAGTCCTGACGCGAGTTAGATGGAGAGGGGCCGTCTGTCCAGCTGGGTGCTTTTGCCAGCATTAATTGCACGGCGTGCTTACCTTTTTTACAGCTGACACCTCAGTTTTGAGTCATTCCAGCCACTCTTTTTCTCCACATCCAAAGCCAAACTGGATGGCCCTGCCACAAAAGGCAGAGCACAACTTTGCTTACAGCTTCCTAACCAGATTTTGACTGTGTCCATCATCAATTAAAACAGAGATGAAACCCACCAAAAAAGTCATTAGCAGTTTAGCAGAGGGTCAGAAAACAGGTCATTGACTTGCTTTATCACGGCTCCGAAATTCTCCTAAGAATAGAGCACTTTAGATTAATTGGGGGAAAAATGGATTGGAAAGTTGCAATTAAGTTGATGTCATAATTTTGAAAAAATCAGGTGCTCTGCTACAGCTGTAGTTCTCCTCTCCCTGACTTTAATTGGCGTTCTAGTCCCAGTTGGCTGTATTGATAAAATGCTGCCCATAAGAAAAGTATAATTAGCATTGGTTTAAGAGCTACAAACTTTTTAAAGAAAAAATGATTAAGAACTAGACTAACTGCAACACATTATTTTTTTACCTTCTAGAAGCTTTGGGTAATTGTAGCAGCTCTATGCAAGAGTGAGGTCAGATAAGCAGGGGAGAAGAGCATCATTGCACAGACATAAACATTTTGCAGCCCTCTAAGATGCAGAAGTGAACTCGGCTAGAAGGAAGGCAGGGAAACCAGTATTGCTGGAAACAAGTATTCCGCAAGATAGGAAACCAGAATTTCTCATGGCAAATAGGAAGGAAACGCAGCCCATCCATAGCTCCTTTGGATGGATCTTGCTATTAACAGCCCTGCGAGAGAGGCTTTTTCCAGCCTGGATAACTTACAGCTTTCCAGCGCCGCATTTACTTTGCTCTGCAGAGACAGCATCTGACCAACACATACAGATTGAAGTTTCTGATCAAGCAAGTCTATAATAGCAAAATCTAGTGCTTCAGAGGAAAGCAGATACTGCTCTCTGTGCTTCTGCCTTGACCGGCATTTGCAATGTGTGCCAGCACAAAGACAAATCTGAAAGGTGCTGAGCGGGTCCCTGCCTCCCTGGTGCTTGGGAGATGCAGCAGTGCTGAGCACGGAGCAATTAGAGGCACTGAGGAGCCCGTGCTGGGGAAAAGGGAGGAGAAACCGAGTTTCTGGGCTTCTAACAATGTCACTTTGCTCCCTCTGCATTAGAGACAATAATCCTTCGTCGCATTTCAATTGAAGGAGTGAATCTGGAAGGGGTCTGTGTGGACCCTGATAACGGCAGGCTTGCAGAGAGACATTCCCTTTGCTTGCTCAGGGGCTTTTGCTGAAATGCCCCATCTCAGCAATGCCGTCACTTCTTTTTGGATGTTTATACCCTTCAAACCACCCTGCACAGGCATCAGATTCTCCTTTGACATCACTCACTTGAGCTTTACATATTTAACTCTTTTAATCTTCCACCAATAAATCACTCCCTTCTAACCCTTAATCATTTTCAATGCTGTCCTCAAAAATCCCTTCAGCATGATGACACCCGTCAGGTACCAAGGTAATTAATAGGTGGCAGATCTCTTCCAGTGTTGAGCTGCACTGCTGGAAAACAATCTGAAAAGTGCAAAGGAAAGAGAAGATCAGGTTTAACTGTTGGATGGGGCAGCCACATCTGTCTCGAGAGGAAAAGGTGAGGAGCAAGTGGAAGAGAAGAAGCCTGCATTCATCTTGGAAGTGGCATAACCAAAGGGGCCGTAGGCTCACGCTGGCATACGTGTGGATAAGGGCTCTCTGCACCCATAAATTGCAGGTCAGACCTGTGGTGCAGAGGTAGCGGAGAGATCTTTCTGGGACAGCAACCGAAACACCACTGAAAGGTTTTTGTGGCATGGAGCAGTCTAGGGGATCTCATTTTGGTGGAAAACATGGGTACAGTTTGGGTCCAGCGTGTAAACACATCAATGGAGGTGTCTAAGAAGAAGTGCCTGCGTGTCTGCTCTGTGTCTAACCTCCTGTTACACTCAATGCAGATATAGTCTGTCCAGAGGAGGCCACAAAAATCATCAGAGGGCTGGAACACCTCTCCTATGAGGACAGGCTTAGAGAGTTTTTTAGCCTGGAGAAGAGAAGGCTTCGGGGAGACCTTATTGCAGTCTTTCAGTACTTAAAGGGGGCTTATAAGAAAGATGGGGACAGACTTTTTAGCAGGTGGCAGGACAAGGGGGAATGATTTGAAACTAAACCAGGGTAGATTCAGACTAGACAGAAGGAAGAAATTCTTTACAATGAGGGTGGTGAAACACTGGCACAGGTTGCCCAGAGAGGTGGTAGATGCCCCATCCCTGGGAACATTCAAGGTCAGGTTGGACGGGGCTCTGAGCAACCTGATCTAGTTGAAGATGTAACAGCTCATGGCAGGGGGGTTGGACTAGGTGACCTTTAAAGGTCCCTTCCAACCCAAACCATTCTATGAATCTACATAGTCATTGCTGTTGGTGGAGTCTGGAGAGCAATTCTGCTCACCCTAAAGTAAGCACCTACCTACCAATAACCCTGTCCTCCACTGGACTCAGTTCAGCTGCCCTTAGCATCCTGCTTTGCATCCAGGTCTCTTGCACACCTGGGGCATCTCCACACAGTTCTAGACACCCATGTATGCCATTAAACCCCTTGGCTCCGTCCAGCTGCCTGTACATGAGCATCTGAAACCGTGTGAGACCCCTTGGGTATCTCAGCTATCCATCTGCACAGGGCTGACAGAAAGGACACAGGACCTATGGGGACATGTGCCATGCTAGGCTGGCTGGAGGCCAGGTGGGATGCGGGAGAACATCTCCATTTCGGTGTCCACAGCTGGGAGCTGACTGCCAGCTGGGATGCAGCTGCCTAAGCCCAGGTACCCAGCGTCACTCCTAGCCCTGCGGAGTGTCCCATCTCC
>NW_009217766.1:15289-40934 GCF_000690835.1 Fulmarus glacialis
GCTCGCTCTGGGGAACTGCCCTCACCTCCCCGGAGCTGAGCTGCCGTACATCCACATGGTGCAATGAACAGCGGTGTGGGGCTGCGCTGAGCACCGGGAGCAGAGGGTCAGAACTGGGAGCCTGATCATATTCCCCCTGCAATAACTCACCCTTGGAGTGATTCCCCTTCTCCCAAGACATACCCACCTCTCCTTCCTTCAGAGAGGAGGGAGCTCAAAGCTTTGCAACGTGGTCGAGGAATAAGTGGGTGTCACATCTCTGTACAAGTCCAGGAATGGGGTAAGGACACTGGAATGGATACTGCTAAGAGGAAGATTTATTAACCTCTTGTTTCCTTTTTTCAGCACTCTCAAAGTCACCTATGCGCTTCTGTATCGCTTCCAAAAAAAAAAGTTGCAGGTGCTGATAACATCTGACATCTCTCTGGTTTACTGACAAACTGCTGGGGAAAGAAAGCAGAGATAAAGGAAGCCAATTCATCCAGCTATCCCATGCGGATAGGTCCTCTGGAGCTTCGTACCCTTCGGTGTAAATCATCCAAGCAGCTTCACCTGCATCAGGACCTTCAGGGCACAGCTCTGTTATAAGCCCCTTGGCTGCAAAGGAAAGCCCCTGCTCGAGGTTCTGGGCAACATCACCGTGGCCTGACTCAGCCCTGCCTGCCCTCTTGCAAGGTGCCGCTGGGCAAAGAGGGGCTTCTGCTCCGCAGTGGGGGTCACAGCACGGGGAGGAGGCTGTGGATGAGCTTGCTCCTCACATTTGCACCACGTGGTTGACCGCAGTGATCTAAATGCCATGGATCTGGCCTCGAGTTGCTCAGTGCCTGGTCTCTGGCAGGGTGGGGAGGTGGAAGGAGATAAGCAGGGCAGTTTTGTGCTTTGGGGGTGTTGTGGCCGCAGCAAACGCTTTTACCCCTTGGAGTCCGGGATGCTTGTTGGGTTACTCATGGTGGCCACCACCAGCTCCAAGATACAGATGGAAATCTGTCGCCTTCCCCCGATCTCTCCCCAGCATCCGCCACCCACGCTTTGCCTAAGTCCCTCCCCAGGCTCCTTCCAGTTTGTTGTCCATCCCCAGTTTCCCTGCCTATGTGGGCAAAGGAGCAGCAGGCAGGTCCTCGGTCTGTATCCATGCTCTGCTTGCCAGTCCCAGGGAGGCCCCTGGCAGGAGGGCAGGTAAGATTCAGAGGAGGGCAGGTAAGATTCAGGGCAGGGTAGGGCTGGGCAGATGCTCCAGCCAGCTCCTGGGATGTGCCAGAGCTGTGTGTGGCTTGACAAAACACTGACAGTGAGAGACAACACCAGAAACAGAACATTCCCATCTTCTAGTAGGTTCATTAAGGAAAATTGCCCATACTTTGGTGGCTGGTTTCACAGCTAACTAGCTGACAAGCAATTGCAGAAACATCTGACAGCATCTCCACATGTCCTTGTAAGATCCCTACCGTCGTTCCAAACCTTTTATTCTTTGACAAGTATGAGAGGAGGAACGTGTTCATGCAGAAGTTATCCATATGAATAAGACTGTTGACCTTGCACTTGATAGCTATGCAGGCATTAAGACCATATACTTACTCTGTGGGCTCAAGCTAGTACAGATTATAATCTTCAGAAACAGGGTATGAAAGCAGTTATGCTCATTTCTGGTAAAAGGAAAAAAAAGTCCTCAAATAATAGCAGTCAGGAGAAAAGCTCCATGGAGAGGTAAGGGATGGGGAGTTTTTCCAGGGACTGAAAGCAACTGCAGAGTATGAGTAGGTGTGAGCAAGGCTGCAAGGTATTCGAGAGCTAAGGACAGCCAAAAAACCACTTACAGCATGCTCTGGAGAGAACTGTGGGAGAGCTTTGGGGATTCATGACTTGCTAGTACTGAATACCATGCAAGGACTTTGCCTTCAATATTTAAGCTGAAAGCAAAGAATATTTAGGAGGTCCTCCTCTGCTTGGCTCTTCTTGGTCACCCCTTCTTTGCAGCTCCCCTCTCATGGCAGCAAGTCGGACCAGTGGAACAAAATCGTAGAATCATAGAATCATAGAATCATTAAGGTTGGAAAAGACCTCTAGATCATCAAGTCCAACTGTTAACCCACCCCCCCCATGCCCACTAAACCATGTCCCTAAGCGCCTCATCTACACGTCTTTTAAATACCCCCAGGGATGGTGACCCAACCACTTCCCTGGGCAGCCTGTTCCAAGGCCTGACCACTCTTTCAGTAAAGAAATTTTTCCTAATGTCCAGTCTAAACCTCCCTTGGTGCAACTTGAGGCCCTTTCCTCTCGTCCTATCGCTGGTTACTTGGGAGAAGAGACCAACCCCCACCTCACTACAAACTCCTTTCAGGTAATGATCCAAGTTAAGAGAAATCCAGCCTCAGTAATCTGATTTTCAGCAGTAAAATAACTCTAAGGGAGGTATGACACTCTCAAAGGTTTACTGGGCCAGCAGCAGGCTGGTGAGATAAGGGTACGGGGGGGGTCTGCTTTAATCAGCCCCTGGACAGACTGCGTATGTGCTCACACCCGTGCGGGGGAAGAAGATGGGCTTTGCAGGCAAACGGGGCTACGTCAGTGGCATGCCTCGTTCTCCCATCAATCTTCCCT
This sequence comes from Fulmarus glacialis, assembly GCF_000690835.1. Classification (NCBI taxonomy): domain Eukaryota; kingdom Metazoa; phylum Chordata; class Aves; order Procellariiformes; family Procellariidae; genus Fulmarus; species Fulmarus glacialis. Next base: position 17,891 of record NW_009217766.1, read on the forward strand.
CCTCTCAGAAAATAAACACCAAAGCAAATATTGGCTTACTGGTCAAATGGAGAACGGGGCTGTCTGGGCATATCGCTCCTGTTTGCATTGTATTTTTTAAAGAGTTATGTTGTGATGCCATCAAAGCCAGAAACAGAGCAGGAACGTTTCAGGTAGGCCTGGGTCGATGCATGAGAGGTCTTGAGAGGGAATGAACAGGGGACCTCAGCTGGTATGAAGCAGGGAGGACGCATGCTCAAGGAAGGAATAATTACCTATCCTGCAGATATGTGCTGTGGTGTGGACATGGCTTGAGGCAGCCATTCCCAGAGATTCCCACTTCCATTTGCACCTCCAGATTCATGAGCCCATTGGGAATATCTGCTCTGAGGGGAACAAGGAGGCAGGAGCTGTGTCCTCTCCTTCTGGGCCACCGCTGCCCCGAAGGGTGATGTCAAGCCTCGTTATATCTCATTTAGCTGTTTCTTCTCCACTCTTACCTTTTGTTTCTCTCCACTGTAAGACCCTCATGGCAGGTGGTGGCTACTTCTTTTACTCCAGATAGAGTATTGGGGCAAAACCCAAAGAAAAAGCCTGTTAACAGCTTTTGGGATGGAAGCTGCCATGCTGATGGAAGAGACTGCACAACTCCTTGCAGGAGTGGGTGGACACCCATCCCTGCCAGTGCATGCTGCTCTGAGGATGCACAGCACCTACCTCCCAGATGGGATCTGCACTTGCTGCTTTAACACCACAATCTTAACACTTGGCTCCCAAGAACCCTCCTGATCTCTTGATTTCACAAGCGATCACCATTTTCCACAAAAGTGCTACTGCTTTTGCCAGTGTTCCCTGACTCTGACCCTATTTTCTCCTTTCTCTGGGTAGTCTCCAGCCTCTTAGCTGGTGGAGAGCTTTCCCAGTAGTATCTGCTATAGGAATGCTCCTGCCTTTGCACACTGGGGTCTTAAAGTGTCCGGGGGAAACTCTTGAGGACTGGCAACTGGACCATCCTTGAGCCCCTTTTTGGACACCACATACTTTACAAATATGTCCAAGCCAGACATGCACACACCTTCCTCCTCTCCCGACAGTGTTTAACCAGGACAAACCCTCCCTGGCTTCTGTCACTGAAGAGAGCAGCAGGTCCACATGTGCTCTGCTGTTTGTATTTGACTCTGACTAATATTTGCAAACGGCTGCATGACATCTCATCTGTTTAACCCATGAGCTGTTGCAATCCGTGCTGTGTCTCATGATGGTTTAGAGGCAGGCTTGGCCCCTGTCCGTGGCTTTTGTAGGGACAATAGGCTGTTCTCCCCAGGGAAAAGACAAAAGACAAGATGAAGACAGAGATGGTGATTGATTTTGTGCCGGCCTCTCAGGTTATGATATCTGAGTAAATCACTTCCCTCCTATCTGCGAGGTTTGATGAGAAAGCAGGCAGATAAACATCACCTCTCTTCACCATGCAGGGCTGGCAGGTGGGATACGCAACCCAGGGGAAGCCTCTCTGCTCCCGGAGCATCTGCTGGGTGGTGGGCTGGATGCTACAGGGCATCTCAACCAGCATCAGGTACTGGTGTTTAGACAAGAAGGACACAGCATGAGGTCTGCCAGCCCTCAGCCCATCTCCACACATTGCATACCACGTAAAACAACCCCATCACCTCTGTTAAACCTTTTGCACTTGGTGCCCACCCTTGGTTTGCATTCGCCTCTGTTCCCACCTTCTGGGAGGCACCAGAGGACGATGCTGCAGCCTCGGAGCGCTGCAGCGCAAACCCTGCCCTGGGAATGCAACACCCTCTCCCTCTGGTTTATTAAACACAGGGCTGCTTCAGTGATGTGCTTTGAAGAAGGTGGTTTAATCTTTATCAACAGAGGAGAATTTCATCAAACAAGCAGCAGCGGTGAAATGGAAATGCAAAGATACATAATTCATGACGGAGCGGACACAATTTAATAGGTGTGCTTAGCAGCAGCCGGGCTTGCCACCTTGCTCTCCATGCTGAGGATGATGTCAGGTCATATGGGATTAGCCAGACACAAAAAAGCCCTTTGTTCTCCCAAACTCCCTCTGTACATTCACAGTCCTCTGCTCACAGCCCCGGTACAGGATGAGCTCTGTACGCAGAGTTACTTGCAGAACCTGCTTGATGTCAGAAAGAAAAGGGCTTATTTACACATAAATGAGAAAGGCAAATCTCCACAATAGATGCCAGCGGTGGCAAGGAGCAAGGTGTTATTGGCAATTTCCTTCTCTGCTTTGCAAAGGCGGAGATAACCCTCAGCTTCTCCCACCCTCACCCCAGCAGGGCAGGGATATGGCCCCGGGAAATGGCATGAATCTACATGATCTCTGCAATCTCATCCCATGGGACAGCTTTATTCTGGGACTGGGATGTGCACAGAGAATACGGCAGAGCCTTGGAGCTGCCCATGCTGTGGGTGCAAGGGACTGGCAGGCGTCCCTGCGCATTGCATAGGGCAGAGCCTCCAGAGAAAAGCACCTAATTCCTGTCTGGGCTTCCCAGTTCCCTCTCTTGGGCTCCTAAATAGCCTTTGCCGTTCAAAAAAAAGCAAATATCTCCTTGTCCTCATCACATAGATGGGACCTGCAGCATGGTGAAGATGCAGGCTCACAAGGGATGTGGATGACACCACGGAAATGTGAATCCCAAGGGAGTTAGCCCTCTCAAGCCCTGTATGGGAAACCCACCACTGCTTCTTTTGGGCATCTTTCCTGCATTAGGGGAGGCAAACACTGTTTTTTTTCCAATGGGGAATGTGGGAAGGATTAAAAACCCAGTCTGGTATCCCCCCTTTGACTCCCACTTGAAATACCAAAATGACCTTCCAGGTTCTTCCCGACCCATCCTGAGGGAGCGGGGTTTCTCCTTCCCCTGCTCAGATTCGAGCCAAAAGCAGATTGAGGACAAGTCCCTGCAGGGAGAGATGGTGGGGTGAGAAGGGGAGGACCCAGCACGACCAATCCCACAAGAGCTTCCGAGCACTTCATCACCCACAGCACTGCTCTCCAGAGACAGGTTCTCTGCAAGAGAAAACAGAGCTTTTCCTTTTTCTTTTTTTTCCCCCCTTTTTATCTCCAAAAGATGCTTAATTCCTTGGGCAGTTATTGAGAAAAGCTTTAGCAAAACAGCCAGGCAGAAGTGGAGCCAACAGGGAAACCTGCCGTAGTTAATCACACCATACCTTTTTGGAAGTGACGGGGGCGGCATTTCGTCAGGGAACGAGCTTCCTCCACAGCAGAAGTAAATTCCTATTAGCACCATCGCTATCTCCAGCAGCTGATTCATTGCAGCCTGCCCAAATGAGTTTCACAGAGTGGCCAAGCGCACATTGAGCATCCTCCCAGCTGGGCGTCTGTTCTTGCTGAGGGCTCGAGAGCCCTCTGCTGTCCACCCGTCCAGCCCCCCCGGACTTGCAGCACATGGGATTGGGGGCTTGCTGCTCCTCACCAGCTCTGGCCACCTCTCCAGAGCCTAAGACTGAAGGTTTGGGGTGGACACAGTCAGTGGAGATCGGTGTGCTAGGAGGCATCGTCAGGTCCCCAGCAGTGCTGCTTTAAAAATGGGTTCATGTGGCTTCAGTACATTTGAGGATTTGGCAAAGGCAGGGAAGGAGACTGATGGGGCTTTCTGGTGTCCAACACAAAACTCTCCAAAGCCACTGAGATCTAGGCGGTCCTTTCTCATGCACAAGCATCATGTTCCCTTGTACCCAGTCGGTCTCCGTCACTAATCCTCTTCAACAGCTGCACTGCAGCCGTGCAGGATTCTCTACAACAAAGAGCTGATGAGCCTCTCTGGACCACCAAGATCATCCTGGGCTTGGCAGACACCGTGACGCATTCTCCTTTGGACGTGGAGAAAGGTCCCTCTGGAAGGCAAGAATGCTTCTGTGTTCCCCACCTTGCTCCAGCCACTAAGGGTTTCATGGTTGGGAGTCTGCCTCCAACGTCAACACTCAACTGGAGTACTCTCCATTTTGCCTTATGTTAGATAATCTTAGAAATTATAAATGAATAATTAATACAATGTTTATCTGTAGCATAATAAATGTGTATAAAATGCTCATATTACATGTAGAGGTGCTATGAAAGTTGGATAATCTATACAATTACCAGCACAAAGATTGTAATCTCATTCTAGTTATTATCTATATCATTTTAGCTCATTTGTATACACACAGAAACCCCTACGAGACTATTATTGCTGTGGTTGTACTAGTGTTACTACAAGCCTTCAGCAACGGAGAGCATGGCTAGCCGGAGTGCAGGGCAGGTTTGGCTGGATTCAATAATTCACATCTGTATTAAACTGGTGTAAAGGGTGAGAGGAAGAATTAAACACAAAGTCGTCCCCAGAGCCAAAACTACTTGCTCATGCTGGCTGCGTTACCTTAGACAGCAATGAGACTTTTACTGTTTGTTTTATTAGTAGTCCATAAAAGCCTCGTTATACAATTCCGCTGGTAATACATTATTTATATGTGACACCTCCCTAGTTGGAGTGATTGGCTCCCTTTTCTGGCCCGTTTTGGGAGCGTGGGGTTTCTGTCCCTCTGGAGCTGGGGTTGCTCCTTGGGTTGAGGGGTTGCCCTACTATGTCCACAGAAGACACAGGACAGGACAGAAATTCTCCAGCCCCACAGCCAGGACACTTCCAGAGCCCACGTCCCCCCAGCATCAGCAGGAGGATGGCAGGAAGGACGCAGGGACAACCCCCGTGAGACCTCCTGGCATCTCCTTTCCCCCGCACTAACTCCGGGTAGGCTGCAGCAAGTGGATCCTTGTAAAGATATTTTAGGAAAAGGGAATATCCACATTCCTATGCGAATAGCAGCGTTTGCTGTTGTTTCCAACTAGACATGGAGTAATCCTTCATTTTTATGAGGCATTTTTTTGTTTAAGCAGGAACAAACTGGACCCCATGGCTGCGGTGACTCACCCAGACAAATGGGCAGGCTGTAGGTAGGGTGTTTCCAGAACCAAAATCCTCCCATGCCTTTGCTCGTCCCTCAAACCCCGGTCTTGGGAAGATGCCTCCATCTCAGCATCACTTAGTCATTTGGGTCAGTGACGGGAGCAGGAAGGGGGTTCCCTACCACGGGAGCAGTGATGGGTCTGGTCTCTGGGGATCTACCTGGACCACCCCATCAGCCAGTGGGGTTATGTCCCTGTTGGAAATCGGGGAAGGAGCATGGAGCTATACGGAGGGGAAGGAGAGACTGGGGTCTCCTGTACAGGCACTGGCCGCTTCTGCATCTGGGATCCAGTGCCCACTTTTTGGGGGGAATCACATTTCAGTGATCCAATGGTACTGAGATCTTGCAAAGCCGGGACCTGAGTCTGGGCTCAGCTTGGAGCAGACATCTCCACTCCAGCAACAGCTCTGAACATCCAAGAGCCCCTGAACTTCACACTTGCTTAAAAATCTAGCTCTGCTTGCAGTTTTCCTGGCCAAACCCAGCTTTTCCTAATAGGTCAAGGACACCCTGCCCACTCAAATTGGGTCATGTGCTGAGCCACCATTTCTGAGCCTCTGGAGTCGGCAAACCAGGCTGAACAGGGGGAATTTTATCTCTCCTGCCTCTTGCCCCTGCACAGATCACATCGTTGAGTGCTAGCCAGATACATCCCACTGATCCCCATTACAGTCACTTCTCCAGCCTTGCACCAAATCCAAGCTCTTGCCTTCACTTGCAGGCACTGCCTGGTCCACGGCATGCAATTTGCCCTCTCAAATGCTCCCTGGAGGTCGGTTCCCACCCTCCATCCTCCTCCTCCTTCTTCTCCTGCCCCTGCTCTCCATCACCCACCACCTAGGGAGCCCAACCCGCCTTGCTGCACAGCGACTCACTGCTGTGTTTGCACCCCAACCAGCACAAGGTTTTGTGCCTTTCCCCTTGCCCACCCCCAAGCAAGGATGAATGTAACAATAAGAGCTGGGATTAGAGGAGTGTAAATGAACGGGATATTCCCCCTCACCTGGGAGGTCCTGAGTACCTTTCCTCGAGGAAAAATGAAGCATATTGCAAAACAGACACTGTTTTGGGCTCTGCCCTGGTTCAGATGCCCCCACACCAGATGCCACCAAGCAAGAAGCAGGTCTCCAGTGTTGGAGCCAGGCTGTGGCTTTGCTCCAGCTGCGGAGAGGAGGGAGAAGAAAAGGGGCGAGTAACCATGTTTTGCCTCCTCTGAATCTTGCTGATTAGCGTTCAAAATCTAATGAAACTGGAAGGAGGATCTGCTCTTGTTCGTACGCTGTAACAGATCACGATGCCGGGGTGGCTGGACTCTGGATGTGGAAATGGAGGGTTGTGGTAATGTGACAAGAATTAATGAAAGGTAACCAGACTTTCATATAATTAAAAACAGGAATTACTGGAAAGATGTCTCATGCAAAACGATGGGCTGGGGGTGGGCAGGGTTGATTAAAACCACTGACTGGCTACAAATGATTAGATTAAAATCAATTAACTGTAGAATTGCTCTCTGGCATATGGAAGGATAATTCAGTTACATAACTGGCAGCGGGATTTGCACTTTGCAAATGTTGTTTCAGTACATTAGACCAAGCCTAGGCAACCTGGTCATTTAACAGTACACGCTTCTGATTTCTGATTTTGGGGGTGGGATTTGCTAACACAATGTAAGGAAAAACCCGCAGCCTAGGGCTGATGTCTCAGAGGCAGCGAGCGGAGAGTGAGAAAGTCCAAAGATGGCTACAAAACCCTACGATGCCCTGGTTATTTGTAAATAGGAGCTATTTTCATTACACTTTTAAAGACCAGTTGGATTAAGGAAGCATTAGAGGAATTCAGCGCAGGTCGGCTCTGTATCCTCCCTCCTCCCGAGAGCCTGCTGGTGGTGGTGCCCATTAGCGCTAATGCAAGCGCATTAGCACATTGAAAGGATTCCTGTGTTACAGCATCCCTGATGACTTCATTTCTTCTTCCTTCTTTAAACACCGGCAAAAGTAGGGGGATGAAAGCCTGCAGAGTGAAAGCAAATAGCTGCTGGCTGCAAAGCAGCGGTGCCACAGGGTGAGCCTCGGTCACCGGTCCTGATCTCCTGCCAGGAGCACTGCAGGTGACCCTGTAACACCCTTCTGCTTTGGGGTTTAGGGATTGATGGTTCAGATAAACCCTCTGGTCATCTGTGCCTGAGGAAGGTGGTCTCAGATCCTGTCCCACCTCTTAGGCTCCTCATGGACAAGCAACCAGGACTGGAAATAAACCCCTGGAGGTACGTGCCCAAGAGGCAGTGCTTGCAGACATGAAGCATTACATTTTAATAGGTTTTGTAGTTCCTACTGAGATCGTGGATTTGCTCATCTCAGGTACAGCTGCACTGAAGTCGGAGATCCACCCTCTTCATACATATCTTGCTTTTAAGCAGATATTTTGCCAGGTGCTGGTCTAAGCTTCTCTGTGGCCAGAGCAAAGGCACTCTCACATCATGACATATCTGCCATCGACATTGCTATGGAGGTGCACATGCAGGGACAAAGTAGCTTCACTTAGGTATTTCTGGTGAGCCAGACTCCAAGCTCATTTCGTTCCCAGAGCCTTGAGCTGCACCCTAGAAATGGTTACCGAAACATCACAGTGGTGCAGAAAGATGTTCAAGTGGTGCAATAAGTTTGGCCCAGTTGCACCCACATCCTCAAGAGGGGAAAGCTGTTGGTCCTACTAGCTGCAGAGCACCCAGCATGGTCTCTGGGATGGGTCGTTGTCCTGCTAGGGCATCGCAGAAGATCTGTCCTGGAAGAGCCCTGGAAATCTCTCACACCGGCAAAAATACGTGTGCTTCCTGTAGAAGAGGCAAAAGTAGATTTAGGTCAAAAATTACTATGTATAGAGCAGAGAAACATCTCCTGAGCCATCTGCCATGCACCAAAGCCAAACTCTGCTTAGAGCTTGCTGAGGCTTTTAAAAAAAAAAAGATTGACTGGCTTTCATTCAGAGCTTTCAAACCACTTCTGCTTTTTATAAGGCTGTTTAAACATGGCTCCACTAAGCTGCTGTCCATCATAAATAAGCTCTTGGTTCTTGCTGTCAAGAAGAAAATTAACCCTACTTCTTCCTTTCCATTCCAGGAAGGCTGTGTCCAGCATGGGAAGAGCTCCTTGGTTCAGGTCCCCATGTCTAACCTCAGCTTTGCCAGGCTGAGCGAGCACATCTTCCATTTTCTGCTGCACTCCCCAAAGGTCCTGGGGGGACCTTTGCAAATGGTGCAAAAACATTTCATTTAATGACCCAGAGTTGGTAATCTCCAAGCAGATCCTGCTTCTCTGCCCTTCGTCTGTTGTGTTTGATTATTACGTATTGGTGCAAAATCCCTCTTTTCCCAGCTCTTCCTCTGAGGCCAGCACACTCTCCCCTTTATCTCTCCATGCCTCATCTGTATCCCATCTGTTTCTAGATCTCAGGTGACATCTTTCTTCTTGCTTCTTCTTCTCCTTCCTGTGGCCAGCACTAATGCAAAATCATCTGGATGCCTTTCTGGGGACATGGAAGTGCCACGCAGCTGCACCCCAATGCACGGCTGTGTTATTGCTGTATAAATCTCTCCCCGCCGCGTGGAAGGTCTGCAAATCACCAACACGGCAGGCTTCAGAATAAAATCTCTTTCATTATGGAGAGATGGATAATCATTTCCCCTCCTGAATAAGATGCAGCAGATTTATTGTCCTGACTCAGCCAGCGAGTTTATGTGAAGGAGGTAAGGTCAGGACAGAGTTTATAAACTCTGTCAATATTCCTGCTCTAGGAGGTTTTCCTCTCTCTGACAAAACAGTTCAGCTGGTTCCTTGTTTGATGCCTTTAATAAAGGCAGAAGGACACAGATGTCTTGAGATAATTCACTCTTCTGCACTGAATCAAGTAGTGATCCACACCATGGAAATGTCTGCGTGGTCTCACAGCTGATGCTGGAAAATCACTCCGTTCTCCCCAGCCCACGGGTCATACCCAAGCCCAGATATAGACAAAAGTTATTTCCTTTCTCTCCTGAAATTCTGTATGTCTGTATTTTTTCCTGTTCTAAAAATTTGTCGGGAAGCCAAATGATCTTGTTCTGCTTTTGATTTAGAGAGGACAATACTCTGGTCTGGTTTGGGACTTTTTTTTATTATAACATGCTTAAATTAAAACCCCCAAAAGCAGTTCCAAAAGGAAAAACGAGTCTGTTCCATTTCAACTTTACAAGAACACTCCGCTCTGGGGATTTTTCAATGATTTGTTGAAATTAAACATATCTGTGAAATGTTGTTCATTGAATGAGCCCAAATTCCCCTACAGGCACAAGATCGTTATGAACATTTCTGATTAGCTCTTTCACGTAGCCATATTTAGATGTAGCTGGCATTATCATGGAAATAGGCCCTGGAACGTCTCCTACCAGCGATGGCAAAGCTCCAGTGGGTCAACTTGTCTCCATCTCCATCTTTCAGTACCTTGTCCTCCCCCAGAGAGGAAATCCATGATCATTTTGATTCTGCAGTCTCTTGGTCACCTCCAGGTGGGCAGACTTACAGTACATCTTTCCCAACTACAAGGTGGCTTGTAGAGGATGTCTTCACTCTGGCCAGGACATTTGCAGGGCAAAGACCACTTCTAAAGCCAACTGGGCTTGGTTAAGTCAATGGGCTTCAACCCAGGTGGAGGACCAAGCAGAAGGTTCCTCTGTGTCCATGATACTCCAAGGTAGACTCTGTGCATGGGCTCTGCAGGTTGCTATTTCCAAGACAACCTGATACCCCGAGAGGAGTCCCATCTGCTCTCTGTTCTACCCCTCTCCTCTCCATGTGGCTGCCCAGGGACCTGCATCACAGAACTCTGGCTGAAAATACCTTCTGGGAAAAATACAGTATCTGGCCACAGTGGGTCATGCAACCAAAAAATCCCCTGCACCAGACCAGGGACTGGGTGGGAGGCATGGCCAGGGCATGTCGGGATAGGACATTTTCTAAAGGCAGAGTCCATTGCTCGCCATGCACTGCTACCATTAGCTCAATCTGACTGTGAAACCTCACCTGTAGAAATTACGGGCTTGTTGCAAAGCTCACCACAACCAGTGAAAGGACTTCCCTCTAACAAGTGGCTTTGGACCAGGCTCTCAGCTTTAGCCCTGGGTTTAGTCAGGAAGCCACCACCATGGACATCTAACACACTTTTTGCTCTTGGATCACTGAACCATGGATATTTAGCTCTCAGGTCACTCAACCATGGACATCTAACATGCTTTTGCTCTCAGGTCACTTTGGAGCACGCTTTCTACGTATAGACATCCCAGAACAGCTTGTGGAGAAATAAACATCTGACACCTTCCAGTTTCTGATGTTTGCTAATGATACTCCGGCAGCTCCATGCTGAACAGCTCAGCCAAGGAGAAGCACACCTCTCTCCAGATGGTGAGAGCTGCTGTCAGCTCAAATAGGGAAATCACAGCTGAAATGAAGATACAAACTGGCATGTGGCAAGGTAGACATCGAAATTACTTGCGATCGGTAAGGTCTGTCACTACCTATGAGCAACAGCCCAGTGATTACCTGTCATCAACCAGCCCCTGACTAACATGTTTTGAACAAGGCTGTTGGCAGGAACAAAGAAACAGGCGGTCACACAGAAGTGCCAGCAAGCTCTCCAGGATTAGGGGACACCAGGTTTCCGAGGACTGCAGGAGGTCCCATGGAGGATATCAGGTCCTAGGTAAAGACAGGGCTGAGCCAGTGCTGGTGGCTTTGAGTTGGCAATGCAAGCAGGTTGGTGCAAGCTCAGCAGAAGCTCAAGCTCTTGGGAGATCTCCTCTTCTTGTCTTTCTTCCACCTAGGGTGACTAAGAAGCAGAAATGAAGCAAAGCTTGGTTCTACTTTTGTCCTGGGAATACCTGTAGCTTGTGCTCAGCATGCACCTGGGCTGTTGGGTGAAGCACAGGGCTATGATTTCCCACCACGATCCCAGGGATGGCCTGTGATGTTCAAGAAAACACTATACCCTTCTGACCGCCTGATGCACTGCGCTAACCTTTCTGTTTTCTTCTGCAGATGTTTGACTCCACACCAAGTCTGAGCTTTTGGCACCACTTCCAAAGCAAAGATGCAGGTAATCACGATACCATAATCACAATACCGTCACTAGGGCAGGTCTCATCCAAAAGAAGCAGCCACAGTTGTGGCTCTCACCAGACAAGTGCTTGCAGAGAAGAGCACACGGATGGGGAAGAGCAGAGCTACAGCCAAAGAGGTCAGCACACATCTGAGATGTCCTACCATGTCAGCCTGGCTGCACAACTCCTTACTTAAATAACCATGATGAAAAAGGCCAAGTCTTTTTCTTGCTACCGTCTTCATCTTCCTGCAGAAAGTAAACTTCCCCAGGTTTCTCTCCCAAGCTTCCCTGCCTCCCTGGAGGTAGGTCTTACCAGAACTGGCTGCTGCCCATGGCACAACCAAGATGCACAGTGCTTTCCTTGGCCCCATGCTCGAAAACATGTCCTTTTCACATACGGCTTGAAACCCAAATCTGTCTCTGTCTAGCGTGATGGCTCCTATCAGCAAACAGCCATCCAGCAGGAGACAGGGCATCCCAGGAAGGCTCTGTTCGTGGAGATGTGCTCATCTCCCCTTGGCAGATCGGCTTGGCAGTGTTTGGAGAACATTACCACTGGCAAGCCTGCAGGTTTGGGGGCCAAACCACTCACCAGCCGTGATCACAAGCCCGTTCCCCCATCTGGTGTGGGTAAATGAAAGAGTCAGTCATTCAAGCTGTCTGCGAAGCTTGCAGAAGGGAAGGCGCTGGTATGAAAGGGCTCACAGTAAGCGTCATCCAGCTCCATCCTTCTCTCTTAAGAGAGAATAGGTACTTTATTGGGTGGAGAGCAACTCCCCGATACGGTGACTCACCAACCCTTATGTTACGCTTCTTATTTACACTCCCCAGTGCTAATGTTACGATACTTAATAGCTTACAAGGTACTATTTCATCTTCTAAATATACACCCCCATTGTACTGCCTGAACTCCCTTCATTGTATCATGAGCTGACTGCAGGCATCAATCATGGCTGTAATAAACAGAAACTGCCCGAATATCATTTCACAGGCTGTGAAGAGTCTGATCTCAGCTGCGCTGGAGCCAGATGGAAGAGGGAGTGTGGAATAGAGACTTGCGCTCTGTTAAATATATGTGACATTTAATTATGATTGCAATAGCTTCTTTCTCATCCAGGGCAACAGGAGACTGAATTCTGCAAATAAAAGGAAAAACCTAGATAATACAAGCTCTGCTGCTTCCAGACACAGCCTGGGCATTCACTGGTGCATTCTGCAGCACAACCCTGTTCCCGGGGGATTTATTATCTCAAATGCTGCATCACGCAAACACAAGAAGCTGCTCAGGTTCAGAAATAACTTATCTGAGTCCCTGATGAGTGCATCCAGCTTTGTAGCCGTTCCGGGATGTGGTGCATGGATCTCCAGGTGGCCTGGCCATGGAGGCCTCCAGAGCCATGCAGAACCGCTGGGAGCTTCTGCATCACCTCTCCAGGCTGGGGCTGCACCGTAGCCAGATCTGAGCAGGTCCCAGACAGAATAGCTGCCTGTGGGCAGAGAAAATCAGCCCTCCTGGACTCAAAATGGCATGCACGTCTCTTCACCTGTGACAGGGTTTAGCTTCAAACAAGATGAACTGCCCATGGACAACGGAGGGTCAACTGTATTGCAGTTATTTCTGTTGTTGCAGTGCTGAGGAGCTGCCTCGGGGACTCGATCCCATCGCCGGGTGCTGTGCAAATGCTGGATGGAAAAGCAGTGTTGTTTTAATGCGCAAGTAATGTCCCTGATGGATGGAGGTGGCATCTGCAGCCAGGTGGAGCTACAAGGAGCCAGTTTTGGTCATTGGTGGGAGCGTTGGTCATATATCCCTGAGAACTCAGCTGCTGTCGGGACTTCAGGAGGCATCATAGCTCGGGAGTCATCCAAGGAGGGACTTAGAAGAGACCAAGGATGTGGCTGCACTGAAGTTTATGCAGAAAAGTGAGGGAAAGCATGGAAGAAAGCATGGAAGAAACTCCAGAAACTCAACCATGCCCACCATCTCCCAGGCCAAGCTGAGCCAAGCTTTCTATGCTGGAGAAGCAATGGTACGGAGAGCAGGGATAGACAACAAAGAGGCTTAAAGCAAGGAGGAATAGCTCATGGTGCTTTGGCAAGGCAGAGCAGTCAAATCAGAGCTTTGGGAAATGATGCAGCAGCATTATGGGCTGGCTTAGGCATGGCGCACCCTAATTGCTGTTATGAAGAAGTGCAAGATGATTAGACCTTGATACATCTCCAAATGGTGGGGAAAGATGTTGCAGAGAATAAGTGTGTGAGAGCAAGGCACTCCTGGAGGTGAGAACTGAACTTTTCTGTGGTCTGGGGCCACAAACCCCTGAGTAAAGGGTGATACTTTCTCTGAATAACATCTTCAATTATTAATACAGTTCTTCACCTCTTTGTTTTAGGACAAAAGCAGGACCAGTGACCTCTTGTCTCCCAGCTTCTCTCAGCCTACCCCATCTCGGTCACCTGCTTGCAGTAATGTATGTTTAATGAGAGGTTGGGTACCGGGTAATCAAAAGCAGCATGCAGCTAAAAATCTTATTGACAAGTTTATACTTTGTACCGATATCCTTTGTTAAATCAAGGTCTTTTTTTGCGAGGTGGAGAGCGTGAATATCAGTAAACAGAAGCCCATTTAATACCAGACTTTTAGCAACGGGTAAGTCTCTATCCAGCTCTTAAATTCTGATAATGATCTCCTCCCCAAAGCCCTGCTTCCCAAAATAATAAAGCCGTTTTCTCCAACAGCACGGAGCTTTTAGGCAGCAAATGATTGCTTTATGGGTGGAGGGTACATAAATGGGACCAATTTGTTTCACGCCTGGAGGTATATTTCTTTTCTGGCAAACAAATGTCAGAAAGGCAGTGTGTGAAAATACAGTTTTCCCGCATGTGGGCTGCTTTCCCTTCCCAGTCAACCCCCCCTGCCCTTGCACCGCGTAAATACTAAGAGCCCGGTCTGCTTTGGGAGCAGGTACGACATCGTATTTATGGGAAACTGGAGACAAAGAGGATTTCTCCATAGCACAGGGCAGAGATGTCCTGAAGGAGCTTTTCCCATACAGGAGGTCATTAAAACCAGCCTGTTCCCACAAGAACCTGCGCTTTGAGTAAGCCCCTGAAGACCCTTACCCTATGATAAGCTTTCTCTGACCATGGGGTAGCAGGATCACAGACGGCGAGGGGCCAGGATTATTGCTTGCCACCCAAGGGCGCAGCATTGTGCATGGGAGGGACTTGAGCACGGTAGAGACTTTGCAGTGGAGCTGCTAAAAATCGGTGTGATGGGGAGAAATAACCCCATGCACCCGTATTGCCAGCTACCTGTGCTGATTCCCCGGCTTGATGAAGAAAAGCTTCCCCATTACCATCTGACTAGCGCATACTGGTAGATCAGAACAATACCCAAAGTCAGAAATAAATGGGTTGAATAATTTAGTGGGCTCTGGAACATGGGAATGGCAGAGCACATCGCCAGAAATAGGAAATCACGGCTAATAAAGGCAACCGACAGTGGAAAATTCATTAAACATTTTTCAGACAAGAACATTTTGCCACACGCAGAAAAAAAATTAAACTAGAAATGAGGGAAATTTTGTTCTACAGATGGGTTTTTTTGATAAGAAATACATAAAAAGCTGAAGAAACATTTGATTAAGGATGGGGAGAGAAAAACTATAAAAAATGAAAAGAACTGTCTACAACCTTAATTTCAATTTTCTGAGGCCCAAATCCATTCCTTCGGGTCCTTTGGGTCCTTTGGTAAACAAGCCTGGGACTGGTGACTTTTGGGGTGCAATGAATTCCTAACCCTGAAGGTAGTTCACGCCTGAGGGGTCACCCAGCTTGGGTGACCCACCTGCGGTGGGGTGGAAGTTGGGCACTCTGCATGAGTCTCGTGCTGTCATGTTCTTCTGGAGTTCTGGTCTGCTCGCTGTGATTTATCAGTTGTCATCTCCCTCCATCCCTCTGCCCATCCCCAGGCTGTCTCTCTGCTGTCTGTGCAAGGGAGGTTTTGCTGCACCCTTAGAGACGTGGGTTAGACTCAGCCTGCACTGAGCAGAGTCACACTTGCTCCCACATCTTGCAAAAAATGCAATAGAGAGAGGGAGAAGGAGTTGTCCCTCTGCCCTTTAGCTCCCCAGTACACCTCACATCCTTACCTACCTTGCCTTGGGGCCGAAGTCCCGTTTTGCACGGTTGTAGCACCGATTACCCGTACATCCCCAAGTGCTCTGCTGCATCAGTTATTAACTGCAAGCCGGTCGCGGTGATGCAGCATTTTGGGTTGATAAATCACATGTCAGGAAGCTTTAGGAGACCCCGCAGTGCTCCCGCCACCATGCAGCACTGCTGGGAATCAGGGCAGCCAGATTTCACAGTGTGGTTTAACGGGGACTGAATGAAGACTTGTATTTTTAGAGGTAATGAGGCTTCTTGGTGGTAACTTAACCCAGAGGTTTGTGGTTGTTGATTAAGGTAAACACTAGAGGTATATGCAAGGGACACATGTTCCTCCTTCCCCATGGTGAGAAAATCCTTCATAAAATCACCCAAGACCTCCCTCCTCCAGCAGCCCACCATAGCCCAATGCCATCTCGTAAGGTGAATTGTGCTGGTAACATCCCCGTGTCCATGGCTGTCTCTCCCCCAGGACACGTTCCCTCTCCTAGCAGGACCAGCTGCACCATTTTCCACTCTTCAGCTGCCTTGCAGACCTCCAGGTCTCTCGTTTTCCCATGCTGGGCATAGTAAGCCCATGAAATCTAAGTGAATTCCAGCCACAGCAGCAATTCCCCTTGAGACCCTTGGCAGGGAATGTAGTTTCAAAGGGAAAAAATGGATTTAAAATCAAGTAGTGCACCCACCTATCCCCCACAGCTCATGCTACATCCTTCAATCCCCCCCCCAGCGTGGTCGAGTGCGCAGTGTCTCTGCCTGCTTTCCCAGCCCACCCAGCTTCCCTCCTGCACCCCTCCTTCTGGACAGGCAAAGCTCCTTCCCTCATTTCTAAAGCAATCCAGGTTCTTCTCGCCTCCCGTATTCCTGGGCTGATTCCTGTCTCTGGGGTTGTTACCTAACAACTTCCTTGCCGGATTTCTTTCTTTCCCTTATTGTTCCTGGGGGTCCTTTCCTATCTTCACCCTATGCAAGTCAAACATCAGAAAGGTCTGAAGTCACCTGCAATCCTTTCACAAGGGGACAGCTTGTACAGCACGTCCATGAACGCCCAGGAGGACCCGGGGAGGTGGATGGCTGGGCAGAGCGAGGGTACCCATCTGGTGTTACTGCTTACTTGGAAATAAAGGACAGGTTTGAAATCCTTCGAACGTGAGACCACCTGACACCGAGACAGAGCTGACAGCCATCCGTTGCCTCAAACCTGCTCATCTGTGTCCCTGATGTTAGTAAAGCATATGGTCCCCATCCATCTTTCTAACAGCCCAGGTCCAAGCTGACTGTCTCACCGAACCCTTTTCGTTCCTGAGCAGCCTCCGTGAGCTCCCGTTTGCAAGCTGAAGGAGCAGTGCATGAGTCAGGTTCATCCTCTTCCTCCCACGCTTGCTACAGGGCTGTCTCTGCCCTGGGACGGTCACACGCCGCTGTTCTCCCTCTGGGATGACACAGCCCCAGAAATGATGACAGTTCCCTACTGGGACGCATCCTTGAATCCTGTGTTCAGTTTTGGGCCCCTCACGACAAGAAGGACACTGAGGGGCTGGAGTGTGTCCAGAGAAGGGCAACGAAGCTGGTGAAGGGCCTGGAGCACAAGTCTGATGAGGAGCGGCTGAGGGAACTGGGGCTGTTTAGCCTGGAGAAGAGGAGGCTGAGGGGAGACCTCATCGCGCTCTACAACTACCTGAAAGGAGGTTGTAGCCAGGTGGGGGTTGGCCTCTTCTGCCAAGTAACAGCGATAGGACGAGAGGAAATGGCCTCAAGTTGCGCCAAGGGAGGTTTAGATTGGACATTAGGAAAAACTTCTTCACTGAAAGAGTGGTCAGGCCTTGGAACAGGCTGCCCAGGGAAGTGGTGGAGTCACCATCCCTGGAGGTATTTAAAAGACGTGTAGATGAGGCGCTTAGGGACTTGGTTTAGTGGGCATGGTGGTGTTGGGTTGATGGTTGGACTTGATGATCTTAGAGGTCTTTTCCAACCTTAATGATTCTATGATTCTATGATCTCAGTTCCTAACTCTCTGCAAGAGGGAGGTATGGTTTTTTTCCTCCAGATGATGACCCTGAGACAACGCATCAACCCAGCACGAGCCCCAGCTGCTGCTCCGGTCCTGGGAGGGGTCTCTTAGGTTTACCTGCAGAGGCTATGCATACGCAGAGGTATTTGCTAGCAGGATTTGGATAAAGAGATGTCATCAAGTAATCCGTTTCCAATGCAGGGCATTGAGTGTCTCGGAGGCTCATCGATAGCACCTTACAGACCCTTTTTCATGTATTATTTCTCCATTTGCCTGTGCCTCTTTTTTTATAAGTAGCTCTCCCTGCTCTCCCGTAACCTCCATCCCAGCTGCTGACACCGCTAGCGCCGGGGAGCCAAAAGGGATGGCAAGACCCTCACCACCTATGCACTATGCATCTGTATTTGCCATCAGCGTGTGTGCGTCTATGTTCCAGCTCAGCCACTTGATGCTTTTGACACAGGTCTCACATCGCCGTTGTCCATGAGCAGAGCAGTGGCGTCCCCTGAGTGCAAACCTGCTGAGAACTCGTTAACAGGAAAATCCCTCGTTAAGTGCAAAGATCACAAGGATCCTTCTCGAAGTGCCAGGGGATTTACTGGCAGACGTAGCAATTATCTGCACTGTATTCTGTTGTAGGAAAGTTTCTCCATGTCTCTATCAGATACTTCCACCATTTCTCCTCTCTCTTGTCCTCTTCTCACCCACAACCCTTTCTCTGAACCTCTCTAAATTTACTTCTAGTTCCTGGCTTTAACATTAGGATGGGACATTTGTACCAAGCAAACTCCACTGATTTCTTCTGACATTTAAAAAAATAAACAAACCAGGCTAAAAGCTTCTGGTCCTTGCAAGAATAATAATTACATGGGCCTGCCTGTCACCAAACTAACTGATGTTTGCAAGCAAAATACACATGAATAATCCAGAGTGCTTGCTGGCAGACTTGTAAAGACAAACCAGAGCAGTCGTGGGCTAGAAACGAGAACCAGTACAATTAGACCAGGTAAACGCCTGGAAAAATTGCGTCTCCTAGGAGCAACAGCTTCTGCCTTTGTAGTGAAAGGAATGGAGAAGCTTCATCTCAGCTGGGGCCATGAACTTCCAAGAGGCCGTGGCTTGTGGAATAGGGATGAGTGGGAGGTTTAATTGGTTGCAGATTTATTATTTGGGTTGGCCTGAGGGAAAATGAGAAATTTTCCCTCAGGAAATTCCAGCACCCACCTTCATCCCTAAAGGAAATGTCAAAATAGAGAAACTCCCCATGGAGCAGGAGGACAAGGACAAAATATTAAGCAATACCAGAAAGTCTGGTTTTTCCTTATTTGAATGAAATCGGTCTGACTGCTCCAGCAAGTTACAGGAGTAGAAACTCAGGTGCTTCATAAATTTTCTGGGTTTTTCTCTACTTTTCAGAGCACACCACATTGTCACATGGAGCTCACTGCAGACAGCCAGGTACTCCTCCTGGTCTGCAAGCGGAGGCAAAGAGGAGCACCAAGCTCCTCATCTCCTCTGACGTCCTCACAGCAAATATTGCTGATAAATGTCAAATCGACTCAAAACAAAGGACTGTGATTTAGCAGGCAGAAGTGACTCAGTTTGGGTCACCTCAGCCTGCAGTGAAAAACCTCACTTCTGTTTCCGCGCTAAAAGGGAAAGCGTTTCAGCATAACACAAAACTCCGCAGGGACAGATGGGATGTTTTCCATCAGAAACATCTTTGGTGGCAACGTGGCCAAGGGGCTCTGCAAGCTGAGCTGCCACGTGTCTCCAGGGCTGTTGGTGAACACAGGTCATGATGTCTACATGCACCTCTTTGGCTTCCTCCTGAAGGGTGACCCTGAGACCTTCCCACCTGGAGGACAGTTCACCCAGGGTAGCCCCATGGTGGGGTGTTGGCAGACGGAGCAGTGGTGGCTTTCTCTCCACAGGGCGGTGGAGAGAAATGAGCTCTGGTGCATCCATTCACCTCTCCAACGTGCTCCCAGTGTTCGTCCACCCAAAAGCAGTGAGTCCTGGGGCTGGTTCCATTTCCACCGAAGAGAGATTAAATAGATCACATCCCCTGCTGAGCTTCATTAATATGCACAGATCAAAAATAGCCCTTTCCTGACCCCCCGACGAGGACCTGCCTGGGCAGCAGTGGCTGGTGAGTGACAGCAGAGCTGTGGGGAGCTTTGTTAGTTAATGAGGCTGAAAGTTGAACTCCTCTCCTTTTCCAAGCTTTTAAATGAATATTCAGGGCGTGGAGCAGTTTCAGGATGAAAACCATCCTTTTTTTTTTTTTTGGTAAAACTGAAGTTGAGGAGTAGACTGTACTCTCTGCTCAGCCCTCTGAAAGAGAGAGGGAATGAGAAGGAGAGCGATCTCCCCAGAAAACTGTCCCAAAATGCTACAGATGTGCTAAAGCCAAAGCAGGTCCCCAACCCATCCCTCTGCTGTGTCCCCAAATTTGGAGAGACCCCCTCCGCCCCTTGAGCGGCTGCAGGAGGGGGAGCAGGGTGTCCCAGGGACCTCTTTCTACCCCACCTACTCATGGAGCAAATAGTGCATCTTATGTTTTTGAACTTTTTGCAACGAAAAGTGATTTCGTGGTTAAAAAGACATGGGGAACGAGGGAATTGGGGTTTTGCTCTCAGCTCTGCCGCTGGCACCGGTAGAGCACTGACCTCTCCTGTGCCCCTCGGCAGTAGGGCTGTCTGCTGATAGCTCCACCTCTAGCCAGCAGCTCTACAAGTGATAATGATTCAAATTTAACCAAAACCAATGATGACACTTTTTTTTTAATAATAAAAAAGGAGCTGAATCTCCCAGATGTTCCCAGGAAAACACGTTCCGGTGGCAGGACAGGACAGAGGAGGATGCTCTGTGGGAGCTGGAGTCCAAACAGTCCAAGCCTGTGGACTCTCCATCCATGGAGATATTAAAACCTGGGCAGGACAAGGTCCTGAGCAACTTGAACCGGCTGGTCCTGTCTTGTCCTCCATTATTCGGTGATGCTGTGATATTTCCACAGGGGTCCCTGCCAAGTTCCCAGGAGATAGTGGTGCTCAATGACCTGGGCTGGAGATGGCACCTGAGTGTTTGGAGCACACTGCAGCCCCAGCCATCAAATGGGACCACTGCAGGTTCTTCAGAGGGAAGAGCAAACCAAGTTCATATGAGCTGGGTGGAAAGTGCCTTCTGGTTTCTATCATTTCCCGACAAGTTTGTGAGATCTTTTCTCTCCCTGGTGCTGGATGGGGCTGTGGATCACCTGAGGCTGTTCTGGGTTGTTTTTTTTTTTGCAGGCAATTGAGCAATTTTCTTTTTAGGCAATGCTGAGCTCTTCATTATGTGCAGCCACCAGGAGTGGGGTGAACCAACGTGTGCCCTATAGCATCCCCAGCTGCATCTCACGTGGCCCTGGAAACTGCGTCTGACAAAGTGCATTGCTGTATTACAGGGGCCAGGGAACAACAGCAGTGTTTTCCACCTGCAAAAGACTTTATTCGAATCCAGGAGCAGAGTGAAGCTGCCTTCAGGTGAGCTCTGGTCAAGCACTCAGCACTCCTTTCCTGCCCTGACATATGAAGTGACTTAAAGGTCCTGGTTCAAAGAGAAAAAGTTGATCTCTTCTTGTCTTTCCTCCTCCCCACAGGACCTGAGCAAAAACAAAACCTTCTGATACTGCAGCAAGCCTTGACCTGGAAACCAGCAAGAAAATGCATTTTGCATGCAGCAGGTGCCTTGAAGGATCAGTTACAGGCGTTGGAAGGAAAAGGGGGGGAGGAAGCGAATGGTTAATGTCCCTCTCTGAGCCAGTTGCCTTTGCAAATAGCTATTTGCACGCTGATGGAGGTGGAAATGAAAGCTCTTCATCAGCAGTCAGCCAAGCAGTTTCTTCCCTTGGTCGCAATGCTCCTAATTTCTAAGCAAGGCTGGTGCTGCGGGCGTAATTTCCCTGGCGATGCTGCTGTCACAGGGCTGGTCTGACCCATCTCAGACCAGTTTCCCCCATAGAAGAGGATGGAGGGGATGGGTGAGAGCTGGGCACTGCTTGCACTGGAGGCCTTGGTGGTGGTTCCCATCGCTGGCACTAAATGACACCAAGCGGGTGATGTTTGCCCCATCCCCTGGCCCAAGCTCAGGGTGGACTTGGGCAGTGCAAAGGCATGCGCCAGCTTTATCTGGGAACTTGAGCATCTGCAGGCCGTGGGGATGGCACAGCCCCAGGTCTGGGCAGCCCAGGAGCTGGTTGAGTTTTCCTCTGCATGGACACTGCTGCCGTGACCGTCAGTCTTTACTCGGGAGCTTGAACACCAGTGTTTTAGGGAGCTAAATGCTTTGGGCAGCCTCCCTGCTGGTAAACACAATGCAGAATATGGATTTACTGCTGCTGCATCCTCTGAAGCGCACATCACTCTTTTCTCTGCTTCCTGAATCCTCTGGAGATGATGCATGTCCATGGTTGTCTTGCTCCCTCCTGGGTGCTTCCCCCCCGCTGCTCCCTGCCTCATTCCCTATGCTGAACACGCGTGTCGGCTCTCCACCTTGTTTGTCGTTGCAAACACACCAGCGACCCGCCGGGGCTCCCCCCCACCACATGGGCTGGACGGTGGAGAGCAGAAGGGTTTGATCCACCCTGGGAAGTGAGGGATCTCGCAAGTGCTTGTGCAGCCCGTGCACGTAGAGCTCCACCAAACCACTCTGCAGAAGCTGCTGGCACTCCATCAGATAATGAAGATTTCCTGCCTGGGTTATCAATAACTCCAAATAACTTCTGAAGAGTTGCCCTTCATGCGCCTCAGAAACACGCCGGGCTTGTCCAACACCAGGAATGACACAGGGGTGCTTCCAAGGACCACTGGATGCCTCACAGACCTCCTTCTTTGATGACAGTGTCCCCAGGTCTGGGAAAGGGTGGGAGCCCCAGGACAAGATCGGGGAAGGAAAACCAGTACCTGCTCATCCAGTACCTGCTCTCACTAGCAGATGCAAAGCAAACTGGTGGGACTGGTAAGCAGGGAAATTCAGCCTGGAGAAGACAGACCAGGCTGTTGCGTGATGCCTTGCTGAGGCCAACATTGGAAACGACACTGTGTTCACCAGGACATGCAAAGCATCAGGTAGACAGAGGGTGGTGACCCCATCCTCCTCCACCCCCCTGTACCACCACGGCTGTCCCACATTGTTTCTGGGAATAGATATGAGCCTTGGCAGAGTTAGCCATCGGAGAGGTGATGGGGTGAAGCAGGGTTTAATCATTCCAGCTGAGCAGGGCCGATAGGGCTTTCAGCCACTTTCAACCAGACTCAGCAAAAAAAATTGAAGTCTGTGTTTGTAATTACCTGGGCCCAGCACACCAGTATTCACGGCAAGTTGTAGATCTGCATGTAGGCAGGGTTATGCATTTATTTCCTCCGTTCTGTGAATGTCATGGTCCACTCATGCCAGGGGGAAAAGAGAGAGAAAAGCGATGCTGCTATTCAGCCAGCCCAGTTCAGCTGGGCTGCACACCTTCCTCCCATCAACTCAATTCAAAACCTTCACCTGCTGTAGGCAGTTCAGGTGCAGGCTTCAGATTGCCTGCAAGGTGAAAGAGACCAATTTTGGCAGGGGAGCCAGGTTTTATCCCAGGTGAAACCCCTCTGCAAAGCTCACCCTGGGGCCAGGTCTGTGTGCGCCCTGCTGGGGCCAGGCGTGTTTGCCACCAGGTCCAAAGTACAGGTGCAGAATCATAGAATCATAGAATCATAG
>NW_009217767.1:0-5107 GCF_000690835.1 Fulmarus glacialis
TATATTATATATATATATTCTGCATAGGTATTTTGACTTTGTGCAGGACAGAAAGTTGTGTAGGTATGACTGTTCTACTTTTCAGTTTGTTTTTTTAATATATTTTATTTTCTCTAGAATTACTCAAACAAAAGCAGCCTTCTATCTTGCCTTGTCTTAATGCTTTAAAATAACCAAACTGGAGATCTAACTACCAAACTGTTCATTATATTATTAAATACCAACTTTGGTTACAGTATAGTGTCTTTACTTTAGCTGATGGTTCTGTATCCTTGTGCTTTTTAAAGCAGTTTTTATGTTTTGGTGCAAAAGTTGTCCAGTGTCTCTTGTTCCCTTCATTAGAGAACATGCTAGAGGTATGTTTGTAGGTATTTTTGTTTAGAAAAACTATTTCATGCTCTCCATTTTATTTATTATAATAGGTAAAAAGGTTGTACTTCATCACCCATGTAAACATGCTCATGAAGTTGAAAGTAATTAAGATTTGATACACTGATATCAATTTATTTATGTAACTAAATCACTGTTTTATAAACTTGTTAATGATCAACAATTTTTTTGTTTTGATTAAAATTAGTTTTTTGAAAGTTGATTCTGCCTCCTTTATGGTGTCTGTTACTGGAGTTAAATTGTGCATGGATAGTTCATAGACGTTAAATGCCCATCTTGCAACTTTGGGGCGTTATGGTGGTAAGCAGTATGACCACTAAGGCCAGGAAAGGAATGTTTTGTTCCTCAAAACTCTGCTGAGGAATGGCAGTGTTCACAGTTGCTGGTGGAAGACGAGCTGGTGCATCAGAGGAGGGACCAAATGCTGCCTGTGATTGAAGATATGTGGTCTATACAACAAACAGTAAGCCTTGACATACTGCCCTGGTAGGATGGTAGAGTATTGGGGGTACATTCCCACTCAGTGGATTATTTGGTTGACCATAAGAGTTGAGATGTGCTGCAAATACATACAAGGACAGCTTTTGCTGTTCTTGGATTGGCATTTCTAAAGTATTTTGTGTATTTTGAGCCATGCAGCTCACTCCACCCAGCATGGAGTTCTTGCTCACCAGCTGACAGCCAGCATTTCTGCTTTTTTGCAGCCCTTGCTCTGTGTGAATTTTCCAGCCCTCAGTGAAGAATGGGATATGTCATGGTTGAAGACTGAAGAGGAGCCTTCTGCTTTACCAACATCTTTGTCATCTTAAGAACGTTACATGATGTCATATTTGACTACGTGATCTGAACACCTTCACTTTCTTTTTTTTAGTATCTTCAGCTGAAAAGAGAATTAGCGTGCAGCAAGCAACTACCAGAGATGCCAGTGTACCCATGAATTCTGACAGTGAATCTTGTGTCACTGGAAGATTAAGGAGGAAAAGGTCTGAATTTTTGTACAACTTCTCATGCAAAATATGAGTCTTTACCAAGCCTTGCTAACAGCTGAGTTGTCCTGACCTAATAATACTAACCTTCTGTAGCTTCTGTGACTTCTATCCCTTCCAAGTATTGAATTCTCATTACATTTTTGCTTAATTACTTGTCCTAGATAAATTTTCTGCTACAGACATTAAGGGACAAGAGGGATACTCCATTCTCTAACAGGGTTTGCGTGGTTGTTGGAGGGTTTTTTTGCCTCTTACAAATAAGTCAGTATTAAGGATATTGTGGATTACGTAGATTGCCAAACTGAAGCCTATTTGAAGACCAGGCTTTAGAATTAAATGCAGTCCTGGTGGTTGCCACCTGCTTTTGATGAGCACACTGGCTGCTGCTTCTTTCAGAACTGATGGAAGTTTATTTGGCTTGTTTTCATGACTGAGTAAAATCTCTTCTGTGTCTGCAGTGCTGCTGCTCAGTGCAGTTCACACCATGTTAAAAGCCCTCAAGGGCCCACAGAGGCTTGGCCAATCTCTCTAGCAAACATGTCTAGATATGTTCTGCTCTTGTTTTGTGGAGGTTGGAAGAACCCAAGAATAGGATTCCATGGAAAAAAAACCTGAGGGCTCTTTTGGTGAAAACAATCAAATATTTCTATAACTTCTAAAACTACATATTGCAATTCATTCTGAAGCGTAAGGAAGCCTAGTCAAAATACAATGTCTCAAATTCCT
This sequence comes from Fulmarus glacialis, assembly GCF_000690835.1. Taxonomy (NCBI): domain Eukaryota; kingdom Metazoa; phylum Chordata; class Aves; order Procellariiformes; family Procellariidae; genus Fulmarus; species Fulmarus glacialis. The sequence continues at coordinate 2,106 of NW_009217767.1, forward strand.
TATTTTCTCTTCAGAGTCACGTGTTTGAGATACACAACTGAATACCACTGCTATCCTTGTCTCCAAGTGTTTGAGTGCTTTTCAACACTCCTTTAAGTGAGAACTTTTCTTAAATCCAGGATTGCTATTCAGTAGTGAAGGGAACTGAGCACGGTTCTTCCATATCATAGTCTACCATTGAATCTTCATTCTTTTGGTGAGTTGAGTGAAATCCTGAAAGACGTGATATTATTTCTGTATTATGATACTGTCTTGCAGCCCAAGAAACTGACTTTTGCCCACAAGTTTGTTTTCAGATTTTCTTTATTGATTGATTTCTATAGCTCTTGTTGAGAGAGCGATTATGACTAGAAAGTACCACAATCATGAACTGCCCCAGGAGCCAGCCAGTGAGTAGCCTTTTACTAAGTTTTGTACCAACTGCATTTCATTGTTATAACTTTCCTTTTCTTCCTCTTTAGCCTTTGTCTTTTTGTATAGGTAATTTTGAGAGCTTTGTATTTGGAAAAATGCTTACCTGGAAGATGATGTGCTTGTGGTCTGATGATGTAAAATGAGCAATTGCTTGGTAACTGTGGTCCGTGGTGTTGGAAGTATCTGTGGAGCAATGAATGAGATGGGTGAGCTGTTCAGTCACGCTTACTGTAGGAGCCGGTGAGCTGAGACCTAAGGCAGCAGCCACAGCTGGCATGCAGAACTGACACTATCTCCCTTCCCACCACTCTGACCTCGGAACTGCTTGTCCAACCACAGAGAAGTCTTGGTTTGGCATCCCAGGAATCAGAAGCAAACCACTGTTCATAGAAGGATTCTGGAAAGTTGATAAATGGACGAGGGTGATTAAGGACAGAGCTAAATATGCCTCTGGTGAAGTTGCTGGAATTACATCAAGGCTAATCTTGGCAGACACTTTTGGGAAGTCTGTTAGTTATAAGAACAACAGTGGTGAGACAAGTAGTGCCAAATTCTGCCCGGTTAGTGGGCAGGAAAAATCATTTGGGGTTTGTGGCCTCCAATTCCAGATGACCTGAATCTTGTTAAACAGCACAATGACTATTTGTAATGCTTTCCAATGTGCAGAGTCAGGCAGACTGCAACTCATCTCTTATCTGATGCATTACAAATGGTATCACTGAAGCCCTCTGTCCCCTCTGAAAAGGAGGGGAATGGGACAAAGGTTGGCCTTGCTTGGGCCATCTTGCCTACATGTTAAGGAACCCTTAGCAGCACAACCAAACCAATTCAGGAGGCTGAAGTTGCAACAGGGAGAATTGCATGAAAAGCTTTGCCAGCAAGATCCTATTTGTATAATCCTTAACAGCAGTTGTTCACTTAAATGAGTGGAAATCATGGTTTCTGAAGAAAAACCTGATTTCTTTTGTGTCTCTAATTGACTTTAAACATGTTTAGTAGATCAATGTTGTAACTAAAAATATACCAAAACAGCCACCAAAGTGGAGGACGTGATTGTCCTGCTAACTTGTTGCTGAAAGGAACAAATGTACTTGAAGAGGAATTTCTTCACAGTCATGCTCTGCCTGCCTCACCATGAAGACAGAGCTGTGAAAGGAAGCTCTTACTGACAGCGCTGTGACAACCATCATCCCTCTCTGGATAGTCTTGGTGGGGGAGAGGGTGAGGAGGTATTTTTTGAAGGTGTTTTGTTTCCTGAGTTTAAAAGCCCTTTTTCTCTGGCCGTGTGATGGCTGATTTCCAGGTATGGTGTGGATGCAGCAGTAACCATGGGAAGATTCTGCCCAGTTATTCAAAACGTCTTTGCTCCACCACCCCTCTGTGTCAGTACAAATGTCTGACCCAATGCATACTTTGTTCTCCAGCACACTGCAATTTTTACAACCTTGAGGAGGTTGTCTCCACTCCTATCTGCTGTGAGGTCTGGGGACTTTCAGTTTTGAAAACTGAGCTTCTCCAACCATTGTCAAAAATCCAGGGTCTAAATTAAAAATGCTAAGTGCTACAAGACTCGATATTCTGTTATAAGCAGTATTGCTTTGTTGCTACTTCGTCATTTAGGAGGACTTTCATGTACTATGTCTCAATCATATAACGGACAACTGAGAAGCCTAAAAGGCATGTTGGGAAATGTGAGATGATACCTAAATACTGAAAAAGAAACTTTAGCATTGCCTTACGGAGAGGTGATTGTAGAGAGAGACTGTACTCACAGAGTTTTTAAGCTGCTCTGAACCTCTCAGTCTTCCAAGGGAAGGTTATTCCATATGAGAAAGATTAACTATTGCACTAGCACAATGGCTTTGGTTTCACAGCCTGCATTTTCCCAGCTGTCACTGTATTCTCCATCTGGAACAATGCAAGACTTTTTCCATACCTCAGCAATTATCTTTTTCCATTTCACCACTTGCAAGGTGTATACAGTGTTGTACTATGTTCGTCATGCTGGGCTGCATTACCGTAATGTAGCAAATAGAGTTTGACCAGGTTTGGTTTGGTTTTGTCTGGAAACCTGGAGCCTTACACTGGTCAGTTCCTGCCTCTCAGAGATAATTAGGGACCATATATGCTGTTTTCAGTTGAGGAAGAAGTGGCCATGGCTTATGAGGAAGCAATACGATGCTATTCAGAGTTTGATGTCATTGATTTTGTGAGTGTATTGACTTCCTTGCACAGGAAATGCAGGCCATAAAAGCCAGAAGCTAGCAAGAAGCAATTTTTTTATAAAAGGCAAAGATTTTCCAATATTTGGTCTTTCATCAGAAAGAATCAAATCAGGAAAACAGTAATTACCGACAAGAGTTTGGAGCGCATCACTAAGCGTATGCACTGCTAAGGCACAAGTTCTCCACTCCTAGAAAAGTCCGGACAAACCAGAGAGGATGACTTGGTCTTTTAGTTGTTTAGTACCCAGATGGTCTGTTTAGTTTGGGCATGAGCGGGGGAGATCTAATTGGATGCACTAAGATGGCACTGACTCTATTTAGCCCAGTGTGAAAATGCTAGTTCATACACCTGTTTGTCCTGCT
>NW_009217767.1:5135-77218 GCF_000690835.1 Fulmarus glacialis
GAGAATAATGTATTTTTGGCATGCTTGCCACATTGGCAATCTCCCTGTGCTATCTTGTTGCTCACTCCGCTTTACTTACAATACATCTAGGTTATCTGTTACCAGCAGCAACGCTGAGTCTCTGTTCTCTACTGATGGGAAATAAAATGAAAGACATTTCTAGCATTTGGGCTGGTGCTTGAGACGTGCAGCTGCACTGATAGCTCTGAGCAGAAGCCTGAGCTGTGGCAACTGCTGAGTTCAGGGCCTGAACTTGCCAGTAATTTCACAGTGGTTTTGTCCTTGCTGCTATTCAAGTGTGTGCTTACAGGTGAGTGTGTTGAGCGGGGCAAACGTAGACTGACCTCGTGGTGTGGGGACAAGGCAGGTGTCCAAGCCCAAACATGGCTATTAACCATAGGCCCCAGCTTTTCTTCGGGTGTGACAGGTGGATGAAACATTTGTGGACCGATGTGTGGAATGGGCTGGCTCGCTAGCTGATGTCCATAGCTTCAGTCTTTCCAAGCAACATGTACATCCTGCAAGGACATGCTATGGCCAGGCCAGAGGACAGCAAGGGGGACAAAACAACCAGCCAACATGTTTGTTTCTGGCCACAAACTACACGGCTTGATAAACCATGGGCATAGGTAGCCCTGCAGAAACTGCTTGTTTCCTCTTTCCTTAGTACTAAATGCTTCTCTACTGGAAAAACGATGGTGAGGGTTAAGGCAGCAGGGTGAGCCCTGTGCAGGCATGCGACTGAGAGACATCACAGATCCTCCTTAGAGCCTCCCTGTGTTGGGTCATCCCATCCGTGAGCCTGAGTGACTGCTGCCTCTGTGCCTTTGAAGTGAACGCTCTTTTGTGCAGCTTTTGGCTTTCTGCAAATGTTTAAACTTGCCAGCAATTCTGGTGATTTTCTGTATGTAAGAATTGTGAGGAATTAAACTGCTTATTGAACTGCCACACTGTGGATTTGTGATTAAGTTCAGAAATGACAGAGCTTTGGAATTCTGCTGAAAAGACTATTCCTTGGCTTTTTCAGTGGGTCCTTGATGTCTGGCTTTTCCAGACAGTGGTGGTTTTCAACTTGCTGCATTTATTTCATGATTGGCAGCACAACCACAGAGCCCTCTTGATGCTACAGAAAGCACCTACAAGACACAGGTCTCTGGAAGCTGTAATTCCAAAAGACTGAATACATCTGGCTTCTGTTTTCTTCCATAAAATCTTATGCTATATACTGGGCGAGTAGCAGTTCCCACAGCAGACCTCAGCGATCCCTAACATGAAGACCAGATGCAAGTCTGGAACAGTCTTATTGATTTAGGTCTCTGGATTAGCAAGATATGGGAGCAGATGGCTGAGTTTCTGTGTGTGAATAGTTCCTGTGAGGTTAGTGGTCCCTCTCACTTCCTTAAAGTACGCCGCCAAAAAGAGGACTTACAAGCACAGTGGAGAGCACAGCCTGCTCTTTTAGCAGCTGGTGGGAGCTGCGCTGTCTGTACAAAGTACATCATCCTTGGGGGCACCTGCCCAGAGCTGCTGGGGGTGAGCCCCCACTTGCACCCCTCTCTGCAAAGCTGCACTGACTGTCCCAGGAGGAGCCCGTCCTGCTCTGCCTGGAGAGACCTGTGCGAGACACAGCGCTCCTCAGGGATTCGGAAATGGACATGAGGGAATACACTAGGGAGGCTGGGGAGGGAACAACCAGGCTTTCTTAAATGGAGAAGCTTTTAATTTAATTTCTTTTGTTTTCTTTTTAACAGCTTAACATAAAAAGCTGAATAGGAGTGAAAGTTAAAAATTAAATTGCTTCTTGGCAGCTCTGTTTCACTCGCTGATGTTTTGCAAATGTATCAAAGCTCTCTGCAGCCTAGTGTTTAAAAAAATTCTCCTGTCTAAAGGTAGCCTTTGTGAGCGCCTGCTAAATGAGGTTTTCAGTCTGCTGCTTGTTTACCAAATAGCTCATTATAGGCCTGTTGCAGAAATGTTCAAGGGGAGGACGAGGGAGGCTCCCTCCCTAGGTGAAACTCCCATGCCAGTAACATTATAACCCTCAGGAGAAGTGGGTACGGTATAAGAGCAGTTACTTTTAAGGTTTAAAAACAAAGTATAACTGGCTACAACAGGAGAGCAGTGAAAGTAAAGAGCTGTGTCAGAGGCTGAAGACAAATTATTCTTTTGATTTAGATCATTTTGGGCTACAGAACTACATCAAAGACTAAGATCCCACAATTGCTTGTATATATGTGTGTATGCATGCACACTTTTTAAAGTCCTGGTATAGAAACAGATGAATTGTGTCTGTCTCTGCCAAGTGCCATATGTTTACAGCTGAGTTATAAAACACTTTAAAATAGGGGTTTATAATGGAAACACTGACACATCCTTAAATATGTTGATGCTAATAGGCACCACCATAATAAATCCCACAGAGGTTTTAAAAGATATATCTCTTGTTCTGGAAGATTATGTACTGCCTTCTGCCTGAAGTGAAGCTTGTCATTTCTATTCTTCAGACAGAGGAATTTTCAATGGCATCTAAGAAGTCCTGGATTATATCTAACACTTCAGATGGTGTCAGTATGTAGCAAAATAATGTGTTTGATATCTAAAAGCTTTTCCAATTGCAATACGGGAACCACAGCCCTTTTCAGAACACGTAATTTTACCTGTGTGAGTGTGATACAGTGCATAAAGGCCTTCTACATTCTCTATATTTTATTTCCTGAAATAAATCCCAATATGGAGCAACGGTTCTGGTTTTTTGTATACTGGCTGCAATCACCAAACTCCTGCTTCTGTTAAAATTCCCCCTCAGAAGAAACCTACCTTCTTGTGGTTAACTTTATTCTTAATTGTTTTCTTACAGATTTTAATTGCCTTCTGACTTTCCTATAGACAACAGCACTCAGAAGCATGCTGCAGCATTTTGCATTAGCTGTGCTAAAACCTTTCACCCAAGTGAGCGCTTTCAGAGGGGATCCCTCCCTGCTGCTAGCGAGAAACAGCCAGCTGGGGGCTGAAGCAGGGCAGCTGTGCAGCGCAGCTGTGCAGCGTCATGTGGTAGCTCAGGGGTGTGAAGCTTGCCTGCCATGCTTGATACAGCAAAGCGGATTGGTAAGCCTGGGTGTGGTGACATGGTTTGGACTTGAGCTGTGGTCCTGGGGGTAACAACCTCACTGTGGAAAGCAGCGCAAGCAGGGAATGGGGATGTTAAACTCAGGAGTGCTGCTATTCTGTTGGACATTACTGGAGCCTTTCCTGGGGCTCGCTACCATGGTTTTCCCTTTCTCTTGCATGAGGTTTCGTGACAGCACAATTTTTCTGCAGTTGTGTTTTTTTGTTGTTGCATTTCCTTGTTGTTCCCCACGGAACAAAATGTCCCCTGGCACGGGGTCTTCCAGTGTGTGCCAGTAGCCTGCTGCAGCTGGAGAAAAGCCTCCTGCCCTGAGTGAACCATGTGGGATGAAACTATGTTGACTGTAGGGTGAAAAATTGTGCAGTATGTCTGAGGAGGCTCAAAGACAAGGCAGGGAGTGTTGCACGGTCAGACTCCTGGGCTGCTCTTTCACAGGGAAGTGAAAAGGGAGTCAGGTTGCTTTGGGGTGAAACATTCAACTGGGTGCTGAAGGGAAGATGCTGAAAAATCCCCATGACAGAGAAAACGAGGTGACTCACACTGTTTGTGGGGGTGATGTCCTTGCTGTCTTGTGAGCTGTGGTGTGACCAGTGGTTACTACAACTGGGGCAGCAGAAAACAGGCAGTCTGGCAGAAGTAGCTGATTGACTGTTTTTCCCTTCTACTGGAGGTGTGCAATTCCTTTTGTATCTTGAGCAAATTCCTCCTGCAAACCTCCCAGAAGCTTCTTAATTTCCAGTGTGCACTAGAAGGCTCAGGGGAGGCAGTGCTGTGTCAGTCAACAGGCAGAGTGGGGAGCAAAGCAACCTTCTTTGAAACCTCAGGCCAGAGAGGTGAGCTGTAGGCTCAGATACAGCACAGGGTGGGATGAACACAGGTGCCCTCCACTCATGGTGGTGGCAGCTCTGTCCTTTCAACAAGCCAGGCAGGGGCTCAGCTGCCATACTTCAGTTACAATTTCACATCTATGTAAATTCTTTGGTGTTAGGTGAGAGCATGCAGTCTGTGAAGTGACCTACACAGCCACCACAAAGGCACCGGCTTCCTGAAAGTCTGCAGCTTGTGCATGTGCATCTAATGTGGTTTCTTCTGCAGAATAGCACCAAGCACCTAATTCAATATCCTGAAGCTCCATGAGGTTATTTATCAGATTTTCCTTCCAAAGAGTCACTTTTCCCTTAGCCTGCCTTCCCTCTGCATCAGTCCCAGAAAAAGATGGCTCTCTCAGGTTAGGGTCCTATTCTGAAGTTAAATGTTACCCCAGGGGGGGACCCACAGCATGTGATTCAGGTGGCAACAAAAAGCAAAACCTGTGCAACAAATTCTGTCTTTAAACAAGGCTGTAATTCTGTGGATGGTGGGAGTTTACTTTAGTAAACTTCAAAACTGCAAATAATGACGAGAAACCTACTGTTTGTATTAGACTAATCACAAATACATCAGTGGCTGTTACCTGAATAAATCACTCATTGTGAGCTGCTTTGTGGCTTCCTTTGATAATTAATAATTCCTGAATTGAAATTGTTGGACAACGGTAAACGTTTATATTATGCTAGTATCTGAAGACCCCAGCACGGGTTCCTGTCTCCTTGCCTCGCCTGTGCTTCCAGCGTAGGCATAGAAATCAGCACAGACAGAATCCTTCCGTTCAAAACTATATGGCAATTCCCTGGCAACTCCTTTCTTTTCCAAGCCTGGTATCTTTCCAAGAAAGGAGAATGGTTGCTGCTGTGCAGTATATTCTGGCTAATCAATCTACGTCTTCACTGCTCAGGTAGTATCAGTGTGGTAGCATTTGAACCTCAGATATAAATTGCAATAATATAATTTACGTAGTAATTGGAAGGAAAATTAAGTTACAAGTTGGTAATACTTGTGGGATTGTTTACTGTCTTCTGCAGATCAGAACAAAATTGGAGGGATCAGGAGCAGCAGGCTGTTTAGCTTTCTGAAACAGCTGGATAAAAACAGCTTTATCTGAATAACATTGCCATTAGCACTAGGTTTCTCATCCGTGCATTTTGGTTCCCCAACAGTGGGACAGTGGATGAGTTGGATCCTATTATTAACTTGTCTCAAAGTACCATGTAAAATTAATAAGCATAGAGAAAGAGTGCTTTCAGATCTTGGGAGAATTAAAGAATGTCAGAGACAACATGGACTTCGATATGTAATGGGAAGTAAGCTGCATTCAGGGATTTCTATAATAAAGATAATGGAATCCTTAAATGCAAGAGGGTCAATGGGCTTTTGTTTTGATCTTAATTGCTCTGTAATGATGGATATAGTTACAAAACATTGGTATCCCATTGTGTTTACAGCATGATGCGTAATATTGATAGGAACCACCTGTGCTGTAACCACATTCCCAGACTGGGCCCCTCTGAGGTCTGTTGTTAAAATACAGTTTGGCAATTCGGTTTAAACACAGTCGGGCTTGACAAAACTAAGTGATGCTTTAGATGAAGCCATACAGTGTGACTAGCTGGTCTTCTAAACAGTTCCTGACAGGGTCACATTAAAACCAATTGCCTCAAATATGGCTTACTTATCTGAGGCAATTTCTTCAGCTGATCTTGAACCAGTCTTTTTTCTGCTATATGCCTTTCCAGAAAGACCAAATTTAATCTCTCCTTCCTAAACTATGGCAAGTTGCATGCTCCTGTCAGCTCATACCAGAACTGACTGTGGGGATTAACTGCTATTGAGCAGCCTCTTCTGAAAATGATGATAATCAAATGCTATGGTTTGCTTCTTTAATTAGCAAAAAGTAATCGGGTGTTTTGTTTTGTTTTTCCAGAGTAGCCCTCTGTAATCTACAGGACGTGGCAGAAGGCAGCCAGCCAGGGCAATGACCTGTTCAGGTTTAAGCTTTGGGAATTTCGCAGGCTTGAATGCCTACAGGTGCCTTCCAGGCTGCAAGAAGTTTGCGACATATGGGAAAAGCATCTCGACGTGGCTCCTAAAGAGAATGGCTGGAAAGGAAATTTTCCTTCATCGTAGGCTCTATTGGCAGAATTCTTACAGGTAAAGCTGGTTATATTCAGTACTGAATATGATATTGTAAACAAGAAACCTAAGGGGAGCTGAGGAACCTTGTCGGTTGGTTAAAAATGTTTTAAAGTCTATTGTCCTGAAACATGTAATGTCATTCCCTGCTCAGAAGTTTTCTGGTTAAAGTCATGTGCAGAAGAGACTGTTCCCAACAGTTATTGTCACCTCTACTCCTCTCCAAAGAGCACTGCGAGGGTAGTGTTACAAGCGTCTCCTCAGCAAGCAGAGGTGGGCTTTAGTGACACCTACTGAACGAGGTAATGACAGATTGGAGGACGCCTGTGGGTTATTTCATGCCTTTTTTGCTGAAGCATGTTCAGTTCTTAGGTAGTATTTTAGAAGTACCTATTTTAAAATAGAGAACCATCAGCATGACATTCAGCTCATACGAGTTTACAGGATGGGATGGAGGGGTGTCTCTGTCACTCACAAGTGTTATGCCCACTCCATACATGACACAACAGCCAAGGGTCTCACAGGGAAAGGAGGTTGATTTCACCCAAGAGATTTCTCCCACAGCAGGAAGTTGATAAAACCAGCTCTCAAGGCAACCGGGGCTGTGTGGCTGGAAGAACATGTAGTGTGCTTTGTTGAACTAATTCACAAATCATGTAAACCGTGCCCAGAAAGACCAAAGCCAGCACAGGCTGCTGAAACTTGTGTTAGGACTGGGGCAGTCTAAATGGCTTCATAACTCATTTTTGCATCATAGCCATTGTTGAGTGCAAGAGAATGAATGACTCCTCTCTTTGATTCTGTTGACGTAGGTGCTTCCTGTTATTCCAGCCAGTCCTCCCCAAAATGCAAGCACCTCCTCCACTGATGTTGTTTTAATACAGAGAGTGAGCAAAAATATTTCATTTATAGCCATCAAGCAAGTATAGGTTGTAACTTTTTGGAATGTGTGATTGCAGTTTTTAAAGGCATATTTGCACTAACTTTAGTTAGTTTGGATAGCAAGAGTGAAGTCACACTCTTCAGCACAGACTACACAAAGTAGTCTTGCTACGTGCCTGCTTGGATGATTACTTTGGTGCCTAAGTTCAACAGAACAATGAATAACTATTTCCATATAGTATTTCCATTATTTCCACATATTTCTGTATGTTCAAGTGGGAAGGAAGAACTGCTAAATTCACACTTACAGTAAAGGAGCTGAATACAATGCATACGTATGTATAGCACTGAAAGAGAATGATCTTCATACATGAAATCTGAGATACTCACAGCCAATGTGCAGGATGCATTTGCAAAAACAGACCAAATGCAACAGTTGGAGTCACTGGAGAGCTAGATAGGAATTTGGGGTGGGAAAAAAAATCAGCAATGTGTATTATTCATCATTTGTCATTTGCAGTTGAGGAAATGGAATGCCCTCTGACACATCTGAAGAAGTTCATGATTTATTGGAAGTAGTGAAAGAAGTATAAAGCCAAATAGTAATATAAACCCCTGGGGATGTCTCGCTACAGTCTTTTACATAGCATTAGAGCCACTGTAAATAGTTGGACTAAAATAAAATCCTGGCAAACATTTGGCATTCAATGCTTGAGATATGAAACTATTCATTCTTTGAAGTCAAGAGACTTTAGTCTTGTCCAGCATCATAATACTAAGAACCGCTACCTTTATTTAAAAATCATTCAAACTAACATAAACCGGAGACATGGTGATGAGACTTCTACTCTCTTTCACCCTACACCCATCTTCTTTTTACTGGAGATGCCCTGGATGATGAATGGCATTAGCTACAGCAACTCAGCTTTGTGGACGTGTTGTCGCAGCAGGAAAGCCCTATTAATTCACAGTGATCATAATGGACATTGTACAAGGTTTGCTTTTGACCTGTGAGAATATTGCCATCATTTACTTTCAGAAGCCAGTACAAACAGAACCATTTCATAGCAAGTGGCCAGATGGAACAAAATACACAATGGCTTAAAAAAATAGTTATTACATATATGCAGTAGTCATTATGGAAATGTAGTGAGCCAATTTGAGTAAATATTTTCAAAATATTACCTACAAACTTCATTTCTGCATGCAAGCCTAAATGAGCAGCAGTGCAACTTCCTAACCTGGAAATCAGCAAATACTCCTGAGAGGCAGCATCGCTTCCACAAATGATACATATGCAGCCATTCGTGCCTGGACTTGATCCTACACAACCTGACATTTGTGGCATGAACACTCACTGGTTTCTTCCTGCTGCTGCATTGCAGGTTACTTGCTTTGCTTTGTAGACCAGGAATTCCATGCATTATAGCATGGATGGAAACAAGAGAAAGAGGATATAGAGAAAACTAAATCAAGAATTCACCTGTCGTGGGTCCAAACACCAGAAAGCACATGCTCTCTAAGTATGCTTGCTATGGTCTTTTAAATAACACTCAAGCCACTGTGAAGAGTTAGGCTTAGACAAAAATAAGTGGTGCTGGAGAGGTAGTCTGTAGCTGTATGTTATGTAACAACTGTAAAATTCATCTAAATTCTTGTGTTTTGTCCTTGGACAGTGCTTTTCCTCTAAATGATCGCAAATGTGAAATTGTCTTGGAAATAAATAGCAATACACACACAAAAGGCAGCAGATCAGGTTTTGTGCGTGGTAAGCAGGGGAAAAATCCAAAGCTGGTAAGCTACCAGTGCAAGCGCAAGTTAGTTCAGAGATTCAAACATCAAGAAAGTGCACACAGCAAATAATATGGAATAGTGCTGTCAGTGATATCCTAAGACAGGAGAACAGGAACCACATGTCAGTGTCAAGTAGCTCCATGCAGTTATAAAACTGTTGTGTCAAATAGATCAGCATTAAACTCAGCTTTTCTGTGTTGAAGTGACATACAATAGTTTAAACACCAAGTTCCTTTCTTTTTTTCAATTGTCTCATTTTTTCATGTGCTAGAACATATCATTAATAATATTAGAACTTACCATCACACCACTGTCATTATTTTTTTTTTTTCCCCTATACCAGGTAGTTTTAGCAGCCAGCTTCAAGAATGGAAGTGTACACTTCAGCTGACTTTAGACACAACGGTTCCAAATTCCTATAGTGCATGGCACCGAGTTCACGCTCTGGCAGTTTGGCTGTAGAAATCGTCAGCCATTTAAGCAGAGTTCAAACACAGCTTGGCAATGCTGTTTATAGCCCAGAGTAGACACAGCTGAAGATCAGGAACCTAGTGAGTTTTTCCTAAGTGTGCTGCAAGGCAGACACATCTGTGTTTTACAATGTGTGCAGCCAACTAGCCCAAACAGTTGATAAAATGTTCCTCTTCTGTCCGTTGCCATTGAAGTCTCTGGCACCCTTCATGAGTACCTCAGCACGTACTGACATCTCTTTTCTGCAAGAATAGTATAATGATTTGGCCTGTTTTGTCTAGTCTCATTTTCTTCTTCGATTTTTTTTTTTTTCCCCCTCCCCAAATGACAGTTATTTGTAGCGCAGTGTGATGACTTCCCAGCTGCGCATCCCCTTTGGACAGTTTTTTACACAACCTATGTGAAGCCATGTTGTCCATTATATTCTCCATTGTCTCTCAACAGTGAAGGCACCTTTCATGATGCATTGCTGTCAGCTAGTCCAGATCTTAGCCTTCCTGCTAGAGGAGTTAATGTTCCTGAATCAGCCCAAGCTTCCTCTTTCTTGCCCAGCTGGTTTTTCTACCGATGAGCTGACAGAGTTAGCAATTGTGGTGCAGCTGCCTGCAGATTCCACTACTCTGGTCCCTTATGTGGCTGTACGCCACGTACATTGCCTTTCAGTGCATGTATGCTGAAGGCTTCCTAGGACAGAAAAGGACTAGAAGGGTTCTGCAGAGACTGTAAGTGGATACATAGATGGAAATAGAAAAGCAGGATCGAAAGCACTGTTTTAATCTCACTGAAATAAACATTTACAGCTTTTCTGACCTTTTCCTGTAGATCATGTCAAGCCCTTCATCAAGTTCAGTGTGATTTAAAATTTAGAGCAACACTCCCTTTAGGCTGTTACATTAAAGTCCAGATGCGAGTGAATGTTCAGGCTCAATCTGAAATTTTCCACCAACTTCCAAATTCATAACCTGCAGGCAATTGCAAGAAAGTTGGCTGCACATGCCTATTCATTGATCCCAAACAGGGACTCTTTTTACGCACTGGCAGAGGGATGATGTTTTTGCCCCTTACTGCTTTGAAATAAAGACAATTTACTAAAACGGCAATTTTTTGAGACCCTGCTTTTGGCATGTTTTGTTCTAATTTTTAGTTTGCAGGCTATTTTCTTATTTACTCTACTGAAATATTGTCAACATCTAGGATAAAGAAATATTTCTTATTACCTAAAATTTATACTTCCTCTGCACATCAAATATTCTGCAGCTGCTCTCTTCTTCACTTAAGGTGATAGATCTGTATCATGTTAAGAACATGATGACATGCACAGAATCTCTTAACGAGGGTGATGCAAATAGGACTTTGGAAAACCAGCTTTGACTTTGGTCAAGGAGGTAGGACAGAATTTAGGAATACCTTTCGCAGGAACAGCTCATATCGCTGCAGGCCCAGGGACAGGAGTGAACATGCTTCAGCCACCTACCTGCTGTACTCCTTCTGGTTTGTGCTAGCAGGGTAGGAGTCTCCCCAAGCCTGAACTGCAATCTCCCAGCCCTGGACACCTCTGACTAGCAGCACTGTTTGGCAGTACTGTGTTGCAATTCATTTGTAGCCCCGGCTCCAACTCCATCCTCCGTTTCTGCCCTGTAATTTGCTTGAGGGTCTACGCAAGGCCAGATCCTTACCCCAGGCTCCAAGGATATTTCTTGCCTAGTCAGCAAGTGGCCTTTTCCCACTGTGTCATGCTGCTAAAGCAGCTTTTGAGGGACTAGAAGATAGAAACGCTCTTTAGATGGAAACAGCTATTCAGCCTCATGCTGAAATTTTGTCCGAGTGCTCACATTTCTAACAGCCCAATGGTGTAATTTTTGTGTTTATGTGTCATTTATGGTCTAGACAGCCATGGTGCGCCCTCCCCAGTGACCAGGCCTGTCTCGGGCACCTTGGTTGTTTTGGCTAAGGCTGTGAACCTTGCTCCTGCTCTTAGCCCATGTCCAGGAGTGAGGCAAGCAGGGGTACCTCCTGTACTCATTCCTTGCTTGTATGTATGCCATTAAAACGAATGCAATAATGTAGTGTGTTTATTATTGATAATAACTTGCTATAACAGGTTTAGAATTTTTTTTTTAGCCTAATCACATCTTTTTGTTAGGTGTAGAAACACGTATGGTTGAGCATCTCTCCTTAAAAGGGGAGAAATAAGGATGCTTGAGACAGCAAGACAAGAAAAGTGTTCATGGATTCTTCAAATGGTCGTGCTGCTTAGAGCCAAACAACTCAACCCCAAATCTGCAACCCGAGTCCCACCACTGCTCCCCTGCCTGAAGGTTTCAGGAGCTTGGAGTTTGTGTATGGGTGTTGCCCCTTGGACCCCCTGTATCTTCATGGTTACCAGAAAATCACACTGAGTCACTCTGCTGGTGCCTCTTGCACATCCTGTGTTTCTTCAGACTTCCCCATTCTCTTTCCTTCTCTTTCCACCTCCTCCTGCATCACATGTGCTACTCTGAGGTTGCAAACCATGCTGTGCCAGGATTTCTGCGTTTTTTCTCCATAGTCAGAAGTCTTTGCTGGAACTGGGCTTTCTCACTGAACACCTTACCTGAGCTATAAAGATAGGTAGCAACATAGGAAACTTTCCAAAATCAGGCACATTTTTAAACCCTATGAATTTCATTTGAGAATAAATCATAGAAAGAGTATTTTTCTTCTCATGCTGAATAGGGAACTGAATTAACATTGGGAAATAAAATGATTCGTAAAACAGCTTTGCTTGTTTCATGTTAAGACATCCATCCTAAGCTTTCTCAACTCCCCCTCTGCCTTTTTTCTTAATTTTGAGAATAAGACACAATTCTCCTCCATCCAAAGAATGAAATGAAACATCTTGTTTTGGGGTCATATTAAGAATTCTAATCCACAGTGAATCCTCCCCTGCCAAAAAGCAGATAAACTCCTGTAAGATGACTCAAACCTGATGAACAAAAAACCTGTTCTTGGTGTCACCAACAAACCGAATGAATCCATTATTCACACAGCTCGAGGGAAAGGCCTGCTTTGAGTCAAGGGCTGGAAAATTAACTTGATGTTGCATTTGACTTTGCCGATCCTCAGAAAGGGAGGACGCTTGAGTCAGCTACAGATCGGTGACGTCCTCAAGTGCCCAGGCTCGCATGGTAGGGACACAAAGTGTGACGAGGTGGCCGTAGGGAGAGGCCTGGTGTGGATGACAGTACCAGAATGCCTTTTTACACCTCTACCCAAAAGGTCCGCCACAGCAACCTCCATTTTCTCCGCCCGAGTGCAGGGGAGCTATGAGCACAGTGCTTTTCCCCGGAGGTGACGATCATTACCTCAGCGATACTCCCAGCCCCACTAATTCTCGGAGCAAATGACCCGAGGTAGCTCATCTGAACCAAGCCTGCCATTCGACAGCGTGTCGTGTTCAGTGATTAGGCTGGAGCCTGCTGCTTTACTTTCCAAGTTTTATTAATTTCCGTGTATATTGCTGTTGGCTGTGCTTCTCAATAGCTCGTGTTTTTTGTGCTACAGATGGAAAATAGGCACATATAAGGAGCTATCTTCAAATGCAAGCCTTGAGGGGCCTGAACTTGAGAATGTTAACGTGCGCTTGTGGTGTGCCACCAAGTGCAGGCGGCAATTCAAAAGCATCTGCACCTCTGTTTACAGGGGCTGTGTTCAAGGACTTTCCTAAGTGATGTGAAACAAAGTAGACGTGGCAGGAAACTGCACTGCTCGAGCAGCTCCTCGGGACTGACGTCCCCCACTGAGCAGGAAAGCATCTAGGCCGTCTAATTGCCTTGATGGGTGCTCACGTCTCTGTGCTGATGCACGAGATGTTTCGCTCCCAGCAAAGCAGGAGGATGCATTTGAGCATCCTAGGAGGGTGGGAGGTGGCTGGGTGAGAATCCTCCAGCTGAGAGGGGACCCGGGTTGCGTGCTGTCAAAAAGAGCTTGAAATATGTTGTAAAGTCACTGTAGCTTCACCAGCAGAAGTTCTGACTGTCCTACTGTTCCCAGACCCTGGAGAAGGGATCTCTTCCCCTGTCCCTGTGGCAGGATGAGGAGTGTTTGGGGATGCATCTTTTGCCCTTTGCTCCCCGTTTTTGCTGGGGTGATTGCCTGGGCTGGGCTTCAGCCATGCCAGCCGCTCCCTCCTGTGGCTCCTTGCTCAGCGGCATCCCTGGAGAAGAGGAGCAGTTATCACCATGCTCACCTTACATAGCACTTTCAGGGTCTGTACAAATATCAGTTAGCCCTTGCAGCATCTGAATGATGTTGTTAAGTGTGTATTTAACCAAGGAAACCCAACTTATTCCCCTGGCTCTTGGGAGATAATGGAGCATCCAGTGCTGGAGGGCAGCATGGTCAAGGGACGGCTCATCTCATCGCCTCTGAGGGGGAAATGAGCCTTTCTCTACACAAGACTTCCCTTTCTTCTGAAGGGCAATAGGAGAAGAGAAACCTAAAGTGCAGAAGGAATGATTTAAACCAAGAAGCAGCAGGAAAAAAGGATGGAGTAAGACAGAGTGGCAGAAAGGACTAACATGCCACAAAGCAAAGACGTGACTGTGAAAACAAACCCACCACATGACAGCGGGAGGTACAGAAAGACATCTCTGGGGAGATGGATCTGCTGCAAGGGCAGTTCACTATGTAGCTCCACTCCTCTGACACTATGTACTGCTGCACAGTATTGTCGTCATAGTCAATATTTCTTGTTCAATGGACAACGCAGGTGAAGGCAGGTAATGGCAAATGAGTGTGAGTTCAGTTATTCAAGACACAAAAATCTTACATCATGTTATACCTTAGTTCAAATGAGCCAAGCACACCCGCTGAAAATATGCAAACTTTTTCAGTCTCTCTCTCTCTGTTACCGTCTCTTACAGTTGGGTGTTTTGGGTAACAAAGCACAGGATGTAGTGCAGAAACCACTACATCATTTTTTGAGGCTAAAACTCTGGCACCTACAAAATCAATAACATTTATTAGAAACACAGGGTCTTGCACAGGGCTTGTTCATTTCATTGGTTTGTTTCTTTTATATTAAAAATGTACCCTCAAATATTACTTACAGTCCTTCCTCCCTATAAAACTTCTACCTTCACAGCTTCTCCCTGGCCTTTCCTCACCTCTGGCATTTTTGTTTCTACAGCAGCTCTGGAAGACCTTCCCCCTCCTTTGAAAATGTATCTGTTAAAAAGTTAACTTTTTCATTGGAAATGTGAAGGACCGTCTGATGACTTTCCTTGGGCTTGGCCTCAGAGGTCCTCCCCTGTCCCCCGCCCCATCCCTGTGCCTTCAGTGTGCTGAGGGCCACAGCATACAGAGAGCTGCAGGGAAGCAAAGTTTCTGTCAGCTCTTCTGGAGGCCCTGCAATGTACTGCACCTCCCCTGCGGTGAAGAGTGACACGTGAGAATAATTTCCAGGGTTAATGGGAAAGAAATAAATGAAAATAGGAACAAGAGGTCAGATTCAGAGCATCTGCTTGGGGCTTCCCTCGTAGACCTTGCATTGTCTAGAAATTCAGGTGTCCAACACCAACAGGGTGGTTCAGAGGTCAAAATAGGACCTGTGCAATTGATGTGAAGGGTAACACTGCTTCAAAATGTAACCCCCAAATTCCCCATGCCAGGTAGGCAGCAACCTGGAGCCAGTCAGCAGAAGACATGAAGCCAGATGTCCTCCTCTGTTCGCGCTCCTCCCCGGTGCCTGAGTCAGGGCTGTACCGTGGGTGCTCTCCATCCCCTCAGCACCCAGAGTGTAGCGACTGTCTTGGTGCTGGGTGAGCAGGCTTTGCTGCTTGGAAGATACTTTCCACTGTGCCAGTGCTACCCTGTGCCATTGCCTGTGCTGCGGTTCAGAGGGTTTCTGCAGAAAAAGGCCTTGGGTCAGGGCTATCTTCTCCCAGCAGCTGCCAGGCTACGAGGTTCAAAAACAGGTTTTCTTGAGTTTGGGGGTTTTTTTCTCTCTTTTTTTTTTTTTAATTTTTTCTTTTTTCCCTCTGGCTTCAGGGTGCTCATCATTTTGACTGGTGAAAGGGAAAATTTCAAAATGAAGGGTGAGAGGTGTCCCTATCCGGAGGACTCAGCTGGGGAAGGACGGCCCCACGGGAGCTGCGGGAACCTGACTGCATGCCTTCAGGCTGAGAAGGAAGCTGAACACAGATTTCCCATTTCCTAGGTATGTATTCTGCCCACTAGGCTAAGAGCTGACTTTATTTATTCATTTACATTTGCAGCTTTGTTTCACATTGTATTGACTGCACACATGAACACGCAAAATCTATTCTCTTAGGAATCTGCAAAGGAATTGGAAATGTTATAGGTATCGGTGAAAAAGTGCACGACTGATTATTCTCATTTTTAAAACATACAACTTGGTCTGGGGAGGAGGGGCTACAGGGAGAGCAGGAAAAATACTGTTTGGCTTCGGTGACCAATCACACTGTCCAACTCGTGAGCAAGCAATAACTGTGGCACAGCATTCACAAGTAAGTACACAGTCTGCAAGATGTTCCCATGCATTATTCAGTGAATAATTCTGAATAATAAAAACACTGAAATCTGTGTGTAGGTGTAATATGAGGGATTAAATTAAATGCATTGTTCAATCGGAGAAGCTGACCTGGCTCTAGTGAAGAACAGCAGCAGCTGTTCAGAAAACCTGTAGTCTGTGTAACATGAATTTACTGTGCACTAACAACAATAATCCAAGTCAAGCAATCTGTAGTGGCTGGTAGGTATTACTCAAAGTGATGAAGCAGTTGCCAGACTACGTAAGCTTCACCCAGAGGCTACACCTTCACTGCAAAGTCACCCTCTGAGTCATTTTCATTTTTCCATGTTGGCTCCTCTGGAGCTGACCGCAGTCGGCTGAGAACCAGCTGCGGTGCTGGCCGCCAGCCGCGTGGCACCGGTCTGGGGTTTGCAGCACACGGTGATCCCAGCTGTGGCTGATGAGCTGTGGGTACTCAGACTCTAGCCTATTCACCCACTTAACATTACATATGCATTGAGACCTTTGTATGCAGCTTAGCCTTGAATTAGTGGCAATGCACAGGTTACAATCTGAATCAACTCTTCCAGGCAAGAGAGGTACTTATTTATATCAACTTGGGGATGTAACAGCTTTGCATGCATTTGGTTGTTTTATTCTGAGCTGTAGCACATATTCAAATAGAGCAGAATGATAACTCTTTCTTCCCTTAAGGTACCCATCAAAGTAATCATATGGGTAAAAAACCCTGAATCATGGAGGCAAAAATAGCTCATGACCAACACCTTCCTGGAATTTTATTTCGCACGTTATGATCTAGAGGAGAAGGGCTAAAGCTTATAGCTATTGTAGCAAATTTCCCTGTTGTTTTTGAAATGTTCCTACTTGATGCAAGGTAAAACCTTAGGAAAGTTACTGACGGGCAGTAGGGAATAACAGTGGATTTATATTAAAACAAGGAAACTAGATCATGGTAAGAAGTTTTGCCAAGCCATAACTTGTCATAAAGCCAAACACAGGTGAGTAAATTGTAGCAAAAATTTGCACATGCTTTTACTGATTTTCATTACGTTTTTAATTTTGTCCACAGAGCCAATGTGTTGCTGGCTTGCAATTAAGACCTGACAGCGGGAGAAAGAACAGTAACAAGAAATTGAATCAGTCATTCATTTGAAGGTAAGCCAAAAACAACAGTATGGAGGGAAAGGAAGGAACTTGTGAAAGATCTGCTTACTGCTGTATTTCCAACATTCAACTCTTTAGCTTTAATAGCACTTAAAATACCAGTCACAGTTTGTGGCTGTGAAGGAAAATATGCAATATTTTCTGATGATTGAGTGGTCTATTCTAAAGGCACCACAGGAGAAGAATGTCTTGGGGCTTCAGCAAGTTTCAAATGTTGTACAAGAAGTCAGAAAGAAATTGATCTGAAAGATGCAGTAAACGGATTTACAAGTCTTATTGATTACCCTACTGAGTTACTGCTTCCAAAAAGCTCTAAAGCCCGTGTCTGTACAAAAGACTTTCCTTTCAGATATTCAGCCTGCACAATCTGCTGGAATTCAGCATTGATACACGCTTTTATTTTTATTGGAAAAATAAAAGAAGCAGGTTGATGAAGTTTTGTTTTTTCTCAGGTTTTGGTGATCTGAAATCACAGCTGTTTTGGAGTATCTGGGTTCTCCTTGTGCAAACCCCCGAAGTTTTAGGATGTTGTGATGGAACATGGACCACACTTAATTTTACTTTAATCTTTCCAGAAAGCCAAAGTACTGTGGCTGTATAGCCATTAACAACATAGGTTTTATTCAAAACACTTCAAAATCTGGTTCACATTGTGTTTTTACTAGAACCACAAAGTTGGATGGGAATGGTTGGATGATTTTACCTCCTGCCCTTAAACGTCTGACTTCTTACCGCTGTGAGACAGCACGGCTCTTATCTGAATGTTGTCACAGGCTGCAGTGCCATCATGCCTTCTTTCACATCCATGCCTGTAAGAGCCATGTCAAAATGAAGAACTGGCCACAAAGTGGCTTGGTGAAGAAGCTGCGTCTGTAAACTGTGTTCTGATTTGGCATTATAGAGCAGGCATGACCTCCACCTTTGGGGTTTGGGAGTGAAACAGTTCTGGCCAGCATCACCTCGTTTAAAGAGCTATAGCTGTGGGAAGGGAGTTTGGATTATTATGGAGGGAGAAAGAGGTCTGAAGGGAGCAGCTTGGGATTTCGGAAAAACGTATACTTCTGCCATTAAATGTGGGACTCTAAGGTTATTGTTGTCCCAGGAATTTGGGCCAGAGCTCCCATGGCCAGTTCTGGAGAGCCTCCAGCTGCTCTGTCACTAAAACTGAGGACAGCAGGTCCTCTTGGAAAGTGTGGTATCCTCAGCAGCTCTGGCAGTTGTCCTTGCTTGGAGCAGCTCAGTCTGGGACTGAACAGAACTAGAACAGCACTCTTCAAGAAAGCCACAGAAAACCAGAAAGGATCCATGTGTCCTCTAGAAAGGCACAGAAAAATATCTCACCCCTCTACCCCCAAAGTTTGTTTCCTAACCAAAAGTGTTCTTTCACAACATCTCAGCATCAGGTTCCCTTTTGCAGGAGATGAACGATTTTAAGCTTGAGGGGGAAAAAAGGAAAAAAAAAGTTATTTCACTTTATTTAAAGAAAACTACAAAGGTATGGTCTATCCTTCAACACGGAGAGAGACTGGCAGAGTTCAAGCTAAGCAGAATTTTACCTGCATTTTAGCTTGTTGAAGGACAGCCATTAATGAAACTTTGAAGGTCATTCTGTCAGGATTACAACCATGGAAACGTTAGACTAGACAGAGAACCCTTAATATCAACCCTCCAAAAGTCTACTTTCATTTTTAAAAGCATTTTTTTAATCAAATACACATCAAAACAAGGTGTATAAAGAACAGAGAAATATCTGTTTTCTAAAAGGCAAAAGTTGCAAAAAAAATTTTTCTCCCATTTGTAACTGTATTCTATCTTCTAGTTCAAACAGCTGCGATATATTGGAAAGGAGGGAAAACAAGAGTGAAACTTCAAAACAATGCAACATTTCATTCGTTTTTTAAAGCTGAAGCAATCAAAACTTTTTTTCTCTATTTTTCTCAACATCATCCTTTTTCTCACCAGAAAAATATCACTGTCAAATTTGGAACAGGCTCTGCTCATTTCTAAGGGCATTTCTTCACTACATCTCTAGCTTTGAATATATCTATTGTGGCTTTGACCAATTTAAATCAGATTGGATGAAACAAGCAGAGTGATGGCAGCAACTGGGAGCTCTCACCAGCTTAGCTGTGAGCCTCACCATGCAGACCATGTACCCACGCTCTCGGTCAAGCTTTCTGCCTGTGTTGAGCTTCATGTTGCTGTAACACCATGCTGGCTATACCCAAGTCAAACTACTGTCAAACTGCCTTGCCCACGTACGTCTGCAAAAGCAGCCGGTCTCAGCACTGATTGCGACAGTAACGTAGCCACAGTGCTGGCACACTTTGAGGGCAGGATCTCTCCATCACCACAATTCAGGCCTGCAGTTTGGAGGGGGTAATCTGCAAAGCAGTTATTGCAGAGTACTAGTTTCCAAAGATTTGTTATCAGCAGTGTGGGAACAGCAGCTTGAGTAAATTTAGATGAAGATTAGAAAAATATTTCCTGTCTGTGAAAGTAGAACAATATGCCAAGAACGTGTGTGAAGCCCATAATTTGGTACTTTTCAGCTCCAGACTGTAAGGAACAGGACTGCAATGTCAGGGAAGGATGTGACTACTCTAAGTGATTTATCTTCATCTCTGCTTTTAAAAATATATGTTGTGTATACTAGATACCTATTGATACACTGGGGTTAATGTAACTCCGTAAGTGAATAGATTGTGAAGGCGCGTGGGTTGACACAAACACACCTTGTTTTGAACGATGTGGTAGGGTTGCCCTTCCATGATGGATCGTGGTGGGAGGAAAGGCTGATGACACACATCTTCAGCACGGAAGAGGTATTAGTACCTTCACTGTCCATCTCTTCCTCCCCTGCGGCTGCACAGGCCTCCTATATCGCCAGTACTGCACTCACCTTCCAGGCATGTCTGAAACTGGGGAATTAGAAAGAAGATACATACATTCCAGTTTCATACTGGAAACACCTGCACACTGATGAGGGAGGAGGGAAAAAGGGGTAGTAGACAGGGAACAAAAGGAGAAACTAAATCCCCTGTGGCACCAGGGTAAATCTCTGCCTGTAATATGGTTCCAATATGAAGTTCTTGTGAAGTAATTTCGGGCATGCAGATAGACCATGTCAGCTGTTTATTGACTACAGACTGTGAGTATGCTCTTGCCCATGGTCTTTGTGGAGCAAGTCTTTCTCTGAGAGGGGAGAGAGACACTGGTGTACACCTGCCCTGGGGTAAGCACATGCCCATGGGTGGCTGCCCAAGCAGCCAGCAGCATCCTGTTCGTTCACATCTCAGCTTAGCCTGTGGTAAGCTGTTTGTGTGCCGTACGCGAAGATCTTAGGAAGAAAACAGCTTGTTTAAGACTTAAATATCAGCTTTCTTTTTCTAAAGAAGAGAGGATTTCCTGGCATATTTTAATCTGCAATTTCTTTATAGTATTTACATCTGAGTTCAGTAAAAATTTGTCAACACTGACAATGAAAAACCTGGTAGCTCTACAGCAGTGTCACAGACGATGCCAGCAGGGCCTTTGGCATCAGGTGATATGATTAATAGGAAATTCTCTGCTGCTGCAGTATATCACTACAGTGTTTAACATCTTTTTCTCAATGGATGCTGAAGGTGAGCATAGGTATTTTATGATAGGAGACAATTCATTATTCCAGGCACAAAATCCTCTGCTACGAATCACAATACACCATCATTCAAATGAGCAATGCACAATAGCAGAAAAATATCCAGGCAGATTTTTTTCCTCTTTTCTTCTGCAAGGTTTGATTTTTTTTTTTTTTTTCCAAGCACTGTAGTTATAAGCAGGCAGATAGTTTGAATATTGGAGCATATGGGATACAGGGGTGAACTCTCTATTTCATTTTGTACATTATAATAGCAACAGAGGCTCTAGTTGGTCTTGCTACACAACTACCTTTTTTTATGGTGCATTTTTTTCAGGTTTTCATGCTGAAAATATACCAATGGGGTAAAATTTGTCTAAATTTTTCTGTAAGATTTTACTTTCAAAGTTTTGTTTTTGGCCAGTATCGGTCCCTTACTTCTTGTGTTTTAACATAGCTCAGCAGGCGTTTTTTGTTCAGTTTTCTTTTCTATGCCATTATCTTTCATTTCACTCATAGTACCATGGGAATACATTTTCCTGTAGTATTTTTAGTGAAACATGTAATGGAAAACACAGTGCGCTTCATGTCTTCTTTGTCAAGCCATTTGTTGTGTCTGCGTACATGTGGATATGGAGATAACATATACATTTTAGTGGTTAATTATAGACTAAGTCATTTTTGTCTGATAGAAATCTAATCTATTTTATGAAGATAACCATTGTGTAACAGAAGAAAATAATACGAGCGCTGGGCAAAGAATGCTAAACAATTTGAATGCACAAATCTCCTACTGGATTCCTTTTGTGTCTGGCCTGCTATATTCTGCTCTGCTGTCAATGACTGGGGTTCCCACTGACCCAGCTATCACATAATTATGAAAAACAGGACATGCACAACAATAACTACAAGGGCCCAGAAAGGAAATTACAGCATTGTGACCGTTTGCCACATATACAAAGACTTGCTCCAGGACGTCAGATGTATGCCTCAGGAATGGCTGGTGCTGCTGTGGGACTCGGAGGAGCTTGTCCAGTGCCTGGGAAGATGGGTCTGTCTCGCCAGCTCAGGTTCATCCTGTCACAAGAGCTGGGACTCAGGTGCAGAGGAGCGACTCAATCGGCAGTTGAGCTGGAGAGCGTGGCCTTCCCACAGGGAGCCACTCACCTGGTTGGTCCCTGTCCATAGGGCACAGTGGACACCGGGAACCCCCTGTTCTGCTTCCCGGTGTGCAGGCGCCCTGCACTTGGATGTGTCGGTCCAGACTCCAGATTTGAAACAACATCTGGAGGAAACATAGCAGTCTGTGTTATTCAGAGGAGGAGACTACACAGCCCAAAAGCACTCCTGCTCTTACGGTGTATTTGCTCTTTGATTTTTTTCCATGTTAGGCTTCAAGACACACCAAAGAAGAAAGAAGCATTGAAACTGGGGAGAGCACTGATGACGACCTGTTTTGCAACAGCGGTCCCTTGTAAAGTAATGAAGGTCCCACTCGGCACCGTGGGGTACATGGCAGCAGGCATGCTGCTGCGTACAGTCATACAGCTACATCTAATGACACCAAGCCCCTGACATGGGTGTCTACCTACCCTGCGACAGCAAGCTTGAGGCAGGTGGGTCCCTGGGGACATGGGCTTCTTGCCTGGAGCCCACTGCTGGCTTGTTCAGCGAAGAGACAGACAGCATGCACCCGCCACCGTCATCTGGGAGAGAGAAACTGATCCTGGAGTGAAGCCCTGACTCTCAGCGGCCTGAAGTACAGCTAGTATGGCTGTGCCTGTCTGGATGGACATAGGTGCCAAAAGAGCTCTGGCTCTTTGCAGCCTGGCTTTCACGTGTGATGAAGGTGTGTGTGTGCAGCATCACTGAAGGAGTGGCCGTGGGTCCCAGCAGGCATCAGGGAACGTCTGTGCCTCTGGAGCACTCGAGCTGAACATCAGCCCATGTCTGCAAAAGCCTTGTAGACCAAGAAGTGTGAGCCTCTGCAGGCTCTGTGTTTGATGTGATTCCGGCACACCCATGTTGCCCAAATCCTCTGTGTCAGGGGCTGCGGTGTGATGTTGACATGAGGCCCTTTCCTGCGAGCAAAGGGAGATGCCAACAGCTCAGGCACTCTGCCTTGCGTACAGCCACCATGAGGGATGCGGCTAATGGCAAACCCTGATGTAGCTCCAGGCCCGAGGGTGCAAGCAGCAAGAGACACCTCCGGCATTTGCTGGCAGGTAGCGAGAGCCCGGGTGCTGCAAGCAGGACTGATACGAGATGGTGCAGCCAGTGCAGATGGGACTTTGCTGAGAGTGCCCTGTCCTCCCAGCACTGCAGGGCTCTGCCTTGTCCCTCACAGGTTGCTCTTTGAAGAATGCAGAGATACTGTCAATAAAAAGAGATGCACAGAAGAAAGCCCTAAGCAGGCTGATCCTGGACCCTGGACTCATTTTTATAGTATCTGTAGAAGTTTCCAGAGGTTGATTTTCCTTACCTTCACCTTTGCTTTAGCACTGCAAGGAGCTCCATCCCTCCCTCCTCATGCTCTGCTCTGAGCAGGCAGGATTACTCCACTGACCTGGCACGGATGAGAAATGCTGACCTTGGTAACTGAGATTCTAACCTCACCTTTTCCAGGGCTACTTCATTCCTAGTGGGCTCACAACTTTTTGGGAACTTAACTTCCCAGATGAATGTGGCTTAATGTCTTCAGCGGCAGACATTCTTCATTTTTTTTTTTTTTTTAAATACATATTTGAAATAAATCTGTGGAGGTAGAGAGGCTGGGTATAGGTTTTTGGCATTTTTCTTCCTATTGCATAAGAGAAAGATGTTTTTCCCTAGATCTCATGTATGCTAAGTGGTTTCTATAAGATTGCTTATGGACTTTGATTACACAGTAGAAATATAAATTCCAAGCTGTGATAATAGCCATCACTTTGGTGACAAAAGTCTGCTTGGGTGGGGGACGTGGGGAGGAATGGAATGCATGTTAATGCGCCAGAGGAGGAGGTAGGGGAGCTGCGTGCTGGTGGAAAGGCTGCAAACAGGAATGAAAAAAAAAAGTAAAAATGCAGTGAGCCATCTAGGCTTCCTCACGCTATTTTTGTGAAGACTTTCTTTGTCCAAATGAGGAATGAGAAAGTACAATGGGGTGGGTGGTGGCTGCTGGAGGTGTAGGAAGCATTGCTGGCACTAAAGGGAGTCGGAGGATCTCAGAGGAAGGAACAGATGAAACGGTGGATGGGACTTACAGATGTGGTGTGGGAATTGCTGCTGCATACACAGGGTCACTCACTCACCAGGGAACAAACATTTCTTCTATAAGGTTGTTGGCTGGCAACAGAAAAAAGTCCGGAGATCTGCTACTGAGTGTAAAGTAGCTATAAATATAATGGACCTGTGAAAAAAATGCAACCCTAGGTGGCATCATCAGAGTTAGGGAAATATCTTGTACATGTCCGAGGGTGCAGTACTGAAGAGATCCCACCTGGAAACGTGTATATAGGTCTGGTCTCCTGCGTTTAGTGCAGGCACTGAGATAGGAGTCAGGCAGAGGGAGGCTTTGAGGACTGCCACGGAAATGGTAGCCTGCCCTCGGGCACAGACTCCCAGCTTCTTGCCTTCACTGGCAGAGAAAGAGACATGACCACTACCTGCAAATAGTTTGGGAAGCATAGTGGGAAAATGCCAAGAGGGAAAAAAGAGAGTTACATCTAACAGAAAATATCAACTTAAAAACAACTGCATAATAACCATCCGTGAAAAAATTTGAGCAAGGAATTAGCAGAAGATTTCTTTTGACCATAGGAGTGACGTGTTTTAACATCTCCTACTCATACTGTTGGGGACATAAACCTTTTTTTACATTTTGCTTAATGTGTTTATGAAACAGTATGTCTTGATGCCATTGCCTGAGGCAGCAGGGTCTGTCCTCCGTGTCCCTTCCAACCTTGTTTTCCATGGGAGCTGGATTTAGAGGACACTTTAGTTTAAGTAATGCTTAGAGCAGATCTGGCATGGGGACAGCTCCTACAAAGGTGTAAGCCAGAACCTTAAGAACTGTTCCTAGAAACAGTGGAATATATATTCAACTCATACCATAAGAGACAATCCCTTACTCCCAATGACTCAGACTGTCAATCCTCAATCATATTTACTGAGTCTACAAAGAACTATTTTATCAAAGAGGAGAAGGTATATTTTTATCAACATTTGCAGAACCACTCCCCCTAAACTCATAGTGTTGTGGAACTATGAGTTGACACACAGCTCCCCCCCAGCACTGCCAGACCCCGGCTGCAGCGGGCTGGGTACCACGGGTAACTTCATGGTAATATATTTCACCTGAGCTGTAGCTAAAGCGGTGGCAGTTACTGGTTTGGCCATGGCAGCACTTGTCAGAGTGAATCACTCGTTCAGGACAGTGAGAGAGGGTTATGGCGGGGATGGCAGAGGGACAAGTCTGAGCCTGCAGAGGAGAGGGCGGCATACATTTCCCAGCTAGGTAAAGATCACGCGTGCAAGCATACAGCTGTGAATCAGAAGAGAGATGAATTATTTGGGAATCCTCTGTGAAAAGCCCACCTGTGACTCAGCTAGGCTCAGTGGCCAAGACAGCTTATACCTCCAAAGCGCGCTTCCCAAAGCACAGGGGTTTTCCATTTGCATACTTCAGCTTTCCAGGGTCCAAATCTGGCTCAGACACTTAGTACAGTGATCTGGCAACATCAGCTGTCTTGAATACTTACAAGAGAAATGGACTGATGTCCAGCCTACTTATCTTGCCCATATCAATAAAATTCTGTCAGAGCATTCAAAGCCTTGGTGACGGTCTCTGGAAAAGAGTCAATATGCTGAAAGACCCCCTGCATTTTCCTAAATGGTAAAGTGGCTCCTCTCACCAGCACAAAATATTTTGAAAAAGAATGTTCTTCTGTAGTGCCTGCATGGCCACCTTCTCAACGGACATATATGGCATTTAAATGAATACCAGCCAGTACATGCAGCCTTGCAAGAAGCAGAGATTTCGCATGAAAATTTAGAAAGGCTTGCCCTTAGGCTGTTGTAAACAATTATAAGCTTTGTCTTATTGCACTCATTCCTCTGGAAGAGAGGGGTAGTAGCTGGGGTATGATGTTCCATATCACACATGAAAGAGAAATCTTTCTTATCATGTGAATCGGGGCAAGCTCAGTGTCCCACAGTGCCGGCAAATAAAAGAGAGTTCAGCGTTGAGCTGAACCTCAAAAGGTTCAGAATTGCTCCAGAGAAAGTTCAACTTGTTAAGGAAAGCCCTGCAAGGCTTCTCTGGGATTTCTAAGCCTTTCACTCCTGCTGCCCAGGGAGGACACAGGGAGCTCCCTCCTCCCCCCGAGCCTGCAGGCACCCAAGCAGGTTTGGGCTGGTCCTGCCTCTCCTGAGGAGAGCACAAGACCCTCTCACACAGGCAAGACACCGTGGGTTGGCTATGTCCCTTGGAAAGGCACCATCTCCAGCGTGCTCGGGCTCTGATTTGGGGAAGAAAACATACTCCTCTATGAAAAAGCTTCATTAATTAATTCAGGGAAGTCCTACGACCTTTGTTACAAAAGTGGTCAGGTCAGATGATCACAGTTGCCCTCATCTGCCCTTACATGATGTATTTAATTTATAAATATAGTGGGATTTAGGTCACTTAAGGTAAATAACTATAACCAGAAGTAAGTACCTTGCTGTACTGTCAATTCTTAATGACCCTCCACAGTCAGCTCAGTGCCACCGCAAGCCAAAATTGTCATCCACAAGAAGATAAAGACAGAAAGGAGGCAGGCAGGCAAGCCTTGTAGCTAACATCGGGTGTTCACACCAATAGAAACACACAAAATCAAATGGAATTAATATATAGATAGAGTCCCCAGTTCAGTACAGCCAAATTCGCATTTTTCCGAATCAATTCTCATATCCCATGTCCAGAAACGATTATTTTTTGGTGCCGGTCTGATGAGTGTGTTTGGCAAAGCACTCTGGAATTGCAGATGATTATAACCTACCCATGCAGTTTTTTCTAATCACCATGTATAATACATTAGAATATACAGTGTTGTTGCAGAATTTCATGGGATTTTTAAAATACATAGCAAGGACATTATTCTTTATGAAAGCTATTGGGTTTTGGAATTGTTTCTTTGGACTCTTACTGATCTCAGCCCTATTACTTACATGCAACTTTTCCATATGGAGGCAGGCATAAGACCTTCCAGAAGCCCATAGCTTAGGTGTGCTGTAATCCTGCTGAAAAAGCAGAGGTCCCAACTTATTCTAGGATGAGCTCTATTTGCCCACCTCTAGGTAATTCTGGTGGAAAAAAAGAGGCACTTTTCACAGCCTAATAATGGGACAGGGTTAAATTTAATATAATAAGACCTTGTGCCGTACAGCTAAATACATGCACAGTCATCCATTAATCAGCCCTAATAGGTTGTGAAGAAAATAATATTCCCATTTTATAGATGAAGAAACTTAAGAAATGGAGTTCAGAATAATATTTAGGAAAGGAAGACGTTCCTAGCTCTTCTTTAATAGATTATACTTCAAAATGAAGGGGAGTGCCTGAGCCTCAGACCGTCTATTGGGAGAGAGAGGCCCAGAGCAAGACACCTTGGAAGTTTACACAAAATTATAAAGTGCAAAGAGTGTTGCTCAAGCCCATCTCCATTTGATGTGGTTTAGAAAATCTTTATTTGTCTTCAAAGGAATAATGGTTTGCTCTCTCATTTCTCACTAATGAGCCCTTCAGAAATGTAAAATACTTCCGTCTGGAATCTGCTTCAGGATATCCCTCTTCTTCCCAAGCTAGCTGGTCCCACCAAAGGAGGCAGAAACCATCTATGGCACTGTAGGCACAGATTTGGCTACTGATGACTCCACCACAGACATACCCTAAAATAGGGGTTGACCACGCATCATTGCAGTGATTTGAAACGTATGCAGTACCAAACTCCCCTGCTGTGGTGGTGGACAGGGGAAGGACTGGAGTCAGACAGGGCTCCCGGCTCTCCTCCAGCATGTGGTGCTCCCTGCAATGTGCCAGAGCCCCCCTCCCATGCACGCGTGGCTGCTGGAGATCACCGGGCTCCTGCATGGAGAACTTTGCTCTCTCCCTGCAGCTCCCTGAGCCGCCAGCCAGATGCTGGAGGCAGGCTTACCATACCCACTGTTTCTTATCCTCAAAATATACTTGTTTTTCTCCAAACCATTCATGGCCTCTTGAATAGCTCTCCTGTCTCCAGAAAAGGCAATCTGGGGTAAGTTCTGGAACCTGCTTCCCCTCCCCGTTTTCCCCTGGTTTTTTCCCCTGATGTGTTTCTATTCCAATGCAGGTATTTTCACCCAGCATGTCACCACTCACTTGAGGTGTTTCCTCTATGTTTTGTCTTGTCTGGCAGTACATCAAGCTGCATGCTGGAGAATGCAGTGATAGGGAAAGGAGCAGGAGTCTGAAATTCATTTTAGTGAGCTTATGCAAACTCCCCCTCCTGTCTCTGTGCATGCTCAAGAAGTGCGGAGCAAATTCAAGAACATGTATAGAAAAGGGTGATGTAAAAAGAAAACTGAAAAGATGTAAGGAAAAGCGTATGTATAAAAAGTTCAGCATATCTTCTAACATGATAGTGGGGAGATATTTAATATCAGCAAACTATCAAAGCAAGCTGAGGTTTGGGACTCTGTGGTTCTGTTACTTGTCTCTGTGCTCTTGTCTGACCTTGAAACACTGTTCACTGTGTTCACAGCACAAGTAATAATCAGACCAGGTAAAATCAGTAAACACGCGCAATAGCTCAGTGTAGTGACTGCTGTTACATCACTTTAGCCCATGACTATATACTATATATATTGGTAGGGGAGAGGTAAGGGCTGACTTTTCTAAGCTGTGACGTAGATACATATGTGGATGTGTAATGGAGTAAGGAGGCGCGTAACTGGGCACACAGAGCCTCCAGATGTGTGACGAAGTCCTGCCGCCTCCATGCCCACTGTCTACATCTCCCCTCTCCATGGAGCCGCGTGTGCAAACTTTGCATTCTACCTATTCCTAAAAAGTGCTATGACACCCCACTGGTTAAAACCTGGAAAATGCAAAAACATTAATGAGAGAAACTGAAACGGTCCATTTTGAGTATTTCAACTTTCCCAGCATCAGTGTGCAGAGGGATGCCCGTGGTGAAGTCAGTTCCTCACACTCATGTTGCAGCTATGGCATGAGGGTTGTGCTCACCGATGTTTCCACTTCCCTTCTGAAGGCCTGGAGATCACTGTATCAGATCTTCTGCCTGGTGAAGTTAATGAGCCCTGGTGAACTTAAACTTTGGAGCGGCTGCAGAAAAGCAGGTTTGGCTTGGTTTTGTATCCAGATGTGGTTCCATCACTTGCCTGAACAAAAGTGCAGGACTTGAGAGACTACCTTGGTTCTTGCTTTAGGTTTTTTTGGAGCATTCCAAATTTTGCTTTCATCCTCCCATGCCCATGAAAATCAAACTTAAACACATCAAAGCAGGCACTAACAAAGGAAAAGGAAGAGCATGCACTTTCATATACAATTACATGCCTTTTACATGAGGTGTTTGCTCCCCATGGAGCAAACGTTAAAACCATGGAAGCTCGCCAAATTCCAGTGTATACTGAAATGTTTTCTGGAACTAGAGAGATAATTAGAATTTTTTGACTAGCCATCAGTGCAGACACATAAAGCTCAGGAAAGATATAATTTATTTGTCTGTATAAATTTTTATAGTAGTATAATTAGAGCTGTTCCGATAACATAAATTCATAGGCACATAAGATTGGGAGTACTTGCTGTGCCATCACGTTCAGTTCTCTACTTCTGAAAGCAACTGCTGCAAACTTCCCAAGTAGTAACCTAAAGGTAGGTCAGTGCTCTGTTTTCATTTTTCTTCATTTCCCTGTGTTGTTGGAAAGACATAGGCTGTGGATTCACAGTTTGGTAATGAATGTTTCACAAAAAATGGAATAGGGCTAGATTTGTTAAGCACCTAATTCTTGCAGCTAATTTGAGAAGACCTGCTAATGATGCAGTGAGATGTTACCTGGGCTATCATTGTATTTCTTAAGAGAAGAGCAGCCCTGAGGATCTGCTACTCAGAAATACAGACCCCTCAGAAGTGTGGTGCTTATGCAGAGATTCTAGATCATGGAGCCTTTCTAACTGAAAGCGTTACAAAAATAATATACAGAGCAAGTCCTTGTATATGTGGTTTGATAAAATTTGTAAGTATTGCATCGTGTTTATGTGGTGTGCTCTGTATAATCCTCAAAGCTTATGCTGCTCTGTCGGAAAGCTTAGCTGCATTGTTATCAAGACAAATGGTGCAACTGCACCAATATATTGGGCTCTGCTAATATGACATTAAAAAATCCTTTAGATGGTGTTTGCAATTGTTAATACTTATCACCTGCATAGATAGAAACTTTATCCTAATTATTATTTAAGTTTTTCACCAAACACTATTGACTGGGTGCTATTTGCAAGGACTGGCCCGAGTTCTTGAGGTTTCCTTCCTTCTTCAATAGAAATTGGTTTCTCTAGACGTTGGTCACAGTAGTGCAGTTGTGCTCCCTGTTGGTATAATCCCCCGCAGGAGCCTTTCCATGTCCAAACACAGTCACACTGGCTTTTGTGATTACCCACCAGCAATTGTGGCCATAATCAATGTGCTTCCTCCTAGAGGTTGCACTGGTGTTTGGTGTGATGGAAAGACCCAAACTGAGCCCAGGAGACAGACATTTTCTTCATACCTACAAAGCTGCAGGACCAAGCCCCGTGTCCTACTAATGATTACTCACATCATACAAGTCCTTTCATTAACTGAGCAAGAATATGATAGAAGTTAAATCCTTGTCCACTGAGAAGCACACAGAAGCACCATATCTTTTTGAAGAAGCACCCTCACTGACTATGTAAGCTTGCAAAAAAAGTCATAAGGGAGTGAAGGAAATTTCCAAAATACAATGTCTGCAAAGAACGTCTACCACCAAAACTCACCTACTCTTGTCGGTTGCAGCCCAACACCCTCAGGGGCATTTGGGGCTCAGTAAAGTGCACCAAAATCCTCCCTTGACCTCATTTCTGCTGCCCACACTGCATTAATCTGTATTTGGCCACACTGCAAATAAACCAGAGTTTTGCTAGGAATGTGTGGAGGGGTGCTAAGGCTGGCCTGAAAAGAGAGCTAGGCAACCCGGCTCTTTTCCTCTCCCCTCCTGTTTTTTTCTCCTCCAGAGCACTCCAGACTCTGTATTCACTCATGGGGGAAGGTGCTAACTGAAGTGGATGAGAGTCATGGCAGGCGCTTGCAGATTTATGTGCTCTGTGGACATGCTGTCCAGCAGGGACTGGCCAGGGCTGTAAGACCCCAAGTGGACCAGCACCTGCAAAAAAAAGTTACTATTGAATGTGTTATCCTCTTTACTGGGTTCAACAGAACATTTTTAAAATACTAAAATTACCACAGAACCAGCCAACATACAGTTCATAGTCCACACAGCAGGCTTGGCCTCCTACTTTTGGTTTGTACTGGAAATGGAGGGCAGTAAATCTGTTTTTGTTGGTCATTCAATATGCTAAGTAGGTGGTAGCTGCAAAATGAGAGAAAGAGGTAAAAAAACCTTTTCTGATTACTGAAATATGTGGATCTCTCTCTGTCCCTGAAAAAAAAAAAAAAGATAGATGTTCACATGCAAATCCAGGGGCTTATTAATTAGGGGATGGAGGAAGGGAAATATGTAAAAGTTTGGTGTCTTAATGCTTGAAGGTACAAGAATTTCTCTTGAGTCTTTATTGACTACTGCTCAGCTCTTTATCTTCTGGAAGTTCAGTAAAATATGTTATTAAATTCCAGACCTGATATGTATTGCAGCACAGAAGCAGCTGGTAATTTTGAAGGAATATTTGTGTTAACTGCTGTGTTCTGTGGAGACTTAATATAAAGAAATGTATTTAGGAACTCAGTTTGCTATATTGGCAATGGGAATTGGGAGTGTCACTGAAAGGAGCTGTCTCTTATTCATTTTTCAGGTTTAATTTTATTAACGGATGCAAATGATTTGTTAAACAAATATAAAACAAAAGGAAAAGGACAATGAACTCTGTGTCATCACTGGATTCTTCATTCTAAACATCTTATTAAAAATAACCAAAAAAACCTGGGTACCAGGTGCATTTTATCTTGGGTTTGCACTACACTCTTAATGAAAGGCCTCGAAAGGAAATGGCTAGAGAAACCACCTTAAAACTTCAGCATTTTTGTGTCAATCACACATCCCCTTGAAGGCCAGGTCCCTGTTTAAGGTCTAATGTGTTTGGAGAGCAAAAAGAGCTGTGTGTTATTCAGCAGAATCCCTTTTATACACAGGGAATTGGATCAATTTGACCCTGATTGTCTCTCTCCACTTTATTGTCCCACTACTTCAAACAGCTGGCCCTTGGCATTATCTTAAGGAAGGGGCTGATTGAACTGTAGGTCTGGCACTTGTCAGTTGCGGATAATGTTGGCTTCAGTCAGTCATGTTCACACATAAATGAGCCATGACAGAGACAGACTGGTGAATAGAAAAAGCCAGTAACCTTCTTGTGTAAGTGTAACACATAATAAAGTCTGCTTCTCAGGAAAACAGCCTGAAATATGTAACAGAGTGACATATTATCTCTTTTGATAGCAGGAATTGCCCGTTTTCAAATAGGCACCTTGTGGGGAGAAACGGTAAACGGGCTACAATTATAGACTGCTTCTGTTCTGTAACGTGAGATAACGAATGAAGGGGCCTTCAGCTCCGCTCATGCTCGTGAACAGAAGAGGTTGCTGTGTACAGAGAATTGCAGTGGCATCTTTATGACATCAGTTCTTCCTTAGAGAAAGGTGACACACATCTCGAGTAAAATGGCAGAAATAGAAATCCCCTCCCTTTTGTCCCCTTGGGTTCTTCTTTCTTTCTGCTTGTCTAGAAATCAGAAATCTCAAAAACAACTTCCATTCGACCCAGAGAGTGAAAAGCAGGATTCAAGTGCAGAGCCCTCTAATTGGAAAAAATTAAAACCAATATAAGCTCATTTCTATCCATGTGATGTCACTGCAACTCTGCTATGGAAAGCGTGGAAAGAAATTGAAAAGAGAAAGGAAGGAAGATTGGAAGGAAGAAAGGTTTTTTCCCTAAAGCAAATACAACTCCACCACACTTTCAAAGCAATTTGCATGAACGTCTCTCCCATGATTTTTTTATTTATGGCCCCTAAGTTTCTAATTAAATACTAATTAATATTATCACCAGAATTGTCTCCCATCCTCAGCTCTTCATAGCTTTGTCACTTTGATTAATGCATAGTCATTTATTAACTTATTTAACAAGCTGAGGTGCCTCATGACAAACCAGATTAAATTATCCCCATAACAGTCTCATTACTGCAAAAAAGGAGTTTTAAACTTAATAAAAATTATCCTCAATAATATTAAAGCTTTTTCTTTGCAACCTTAGAAGATGGAAATAGGTTTTTTGTTTGATTTATAATATATGGAGCTGTATAAAGCATCCATTAATCAAATTTATATGTTCATCTAAGCTTGATCATTGCAGTGGTTCTGTAGCTCTGCATGCTTATTATTTAACTTTTGCTGTATTTATGAAGATAATTAATGTTCTGACCAGACAGGGACTAAAATACCCACTAGAATGAGATAATTAGGGGCATAAATAACGTTTAGGTCTTGTGTTTTGTTTTTTTAATTAATTGGGTTTTTTTCCAGCTAAACTTGATAAAGAGGAAATCAGAGTTTACCTGGGGACGACGATGACTTTGCATGAAGCAACTTAACAGTGCCGGAGCTGGCTGGGAGGCTGTGCCAGGGACTGCTGGGCTCTGCCCGGCGCCGAGGGGTGCAGAGCTGCTGGACACCGCTGCCGCATGCCAGCGGAGCCGGTCTCTCCCTGGGCAGCCCAAATCCCACCCTCTTCCCTCCCATCCCTGCCGAGAGGGTAGCGGAGACAGGATCTTGCATCCCACAAGAAAGCCTCTCTGTCACAGAGGCGAGGAGGATGGAAAAGCCAAGTCTGGATTTCATAATGAAACCATGCTGCCAAGCTGCGAGGGATGGGGATCCGTCGCCAGCTGCGGGAGCCCCTCCGACACGCAGGCTGCTGGGCTCCCAGAGGACGAAGGGCTTTTTTGGGCTGCAGCCCTTCTGCTGTTTGATTTCCACAGGCAGGAAGGCTTGAAACAGGCTGGCAGGCAGCTCCTAGAGCTTCCTTCTTCCCTGGGTTATTTTCATAATGTTGTATTTATTATTTATTCCAATTTCCTTTAACAAGTAACTCCCTGTCATTCTCCCTGTGTGCACCTTAAACAACACGTATAAATCACATAAAAATAACAGGAATGTAGTCATTTAATTGGGAAAGCAAAGCCATCCCTCCCTAGCACCCAGTTTCTCTTTATTCCTGCGCGTTCCCCAACAGGGAGCAGAGACGATGGGAGCAGTCTCAGGCAGTAGCGAGCACATCAGGATGAAAGGGAAGGTATGCTCCTGAGCTGAGGACGTGCGGAGAAGATGCTCACTGTTCATTGTTGTGCCTGAGAAATAAATCAAGCGATACTTCAGGGGGAAAAAAAAGCACCATGGCCTGATAATATGAAGTACGTTGTCACAAGTTCCCAGTGACTGCATGGGAAAAGCAGTTGCACACCTAAATAGCTTTTGAGATCGGCTATTAATTTTACCATCTATAAGGTTAGTCCCTGTTCAGGTAAATAAAGGTCACCTCTCAGGGTTTTTTGTCCCCAGTGACCTGGGTTTCACTATGTAACATGACCCAGTAAAGCTAATTAGTATGATAGTTTTTTCACCAACCTCTGATGAATGTTTGCAGCAAAACGACACTTACGACATGCAGAGCCTGAGGACATAAAAAGCAAAAGTATGTGGCAGGTTAAAATTAAAAGCCAATGACAGCAGTCTCTGTAGAAACTAATCAACAGCCTGTACTACCCTTGCATTTCTTCTGAGGCAAGTCAGCTCTGCCATATTCTCAGTTAGGGCCGCTTCCTTCTTTTTCTCTTGCCTCTTCTTACTATGCCCTACTGGGATTTTATTTTCTGAAAACCGAAGATGGGCATTGGCAGGTTGCTGTGCAGGTAGAGGTCAAGCTTGACAGGACGCAGCACCCAAAGGCCTTCACCCGGGTTCGTTTAAGAGTTTGGTAATGGTTGCAGAGTCTGGGCTAAGCCTAGTTAAATAAGCACATCCTCTTCATTCCTGTTATTAAATAAATTAAAACAAATGATTCCTCAGAGAAGAAAGAAGCGCAGAAAAACACAGTGAGGAAGAATCAGGCAGCACTTTGCAGGATCGTTATGCCATAATGAATGGCTTGCCAACCTCCCTGACTGCACGAGAGTGCCCGTCGGTGGCTAGGCAAATCAGACAGTGGACTCAGCTTCTCCTTCTGCGTGTGAGAGTAGAAGATTTCCATCCTGTTACCTCTTCATCCTGCTCATGGGGACTCTGCAGACACCTTTCTCATCGCACTTTGTCCC
Organism: Fulmarus glacialis; assembly: GCF_000690835.1. Taxonomy (NCBI): domain Eukaryota; kingdom Metazoa; phylum Chordata; class Aves; order Procellariiformes; family Procellariidae; genus Fulmarus; species Fulmarus glacialis. The sequence goes on from NW_009217767.1 coordinate 40,309, forward strand.
TGCTATGACAGCAAGGGTAGCTTGAAGGACCTTCAACAACCCGGAGTCCCTTTCAAAACCTTGAACTTCAGGGCCAAAAATATGGCTATGGAAGAGTTCAAGGATTTTGAACCTGTGTTGAATTAAATAGCCTGAGGTAAGGGTTTGTTACAAGTTACAAGGAAGTTATGCTAGATCCAAAAGAAAAGAGAAGAGAGAAAAAAGGACAAAATGGGTCTGAGCCAGTTAGGACATACGAAGTCATGGGATCAGTTCCTAACAGTGGAACGTCATTGGATATACTAGTAGGAAAAATGGAGGACTAAAACTAATGCAATCTGGTTTTAATATCTAATACATACAATATGAAAAGCTACTTACAGGGTTGATCTTAAAAATAATAATTAAAAATAATACAGCTTAGATGCCGATTTCCAGTTCTTAGCTCTCCTGTTCTATTTGGACAGAAGACTGACTGGAAGCTAGAAAAGTAAAACATTGCTATTAATAAAACAACCAGCCCCTAAAAGACACCAATAGACATTATAGAGGATGCTCCATAGAAGAGCATCTAAAAATGAGAAAGTGACAACTATCTTTTTCAAATTAAAGCTCAAGAGCAAACCTCTAAGTAACCTTCCTCAGATTAGAACAATAAACAGTCGTATTATTTTACTTGCAGATATTTACGGCTTCTTTCCTGATGTACAATACCTTTATTATACCAGTCTCAGATCTCTCTTGAATAGCAGTTGTCGATGTTGCATAATTTTGCTGAATTGTAGCGTGGTTGATATTTTTGTATAATAAATAGCTCCATCTTGTAACATTTGGTTTCTTGCCCCCATTATTCTTACAAGAAGATTGTTTAACCTCACTCCTCTGGGGAAGCCTCCTTCTTATTTCCATCTTACATCTATTCCTGTCAATCTTATATACATGTAAGTACATATATACGTTTTTGCCCCAGCATTGTCCCTTTGCTTAAATAGCATTTCCCTGTCCCTCTGCTTGTAAACATGGGTGACAATCTCCCTTAGCCTTCATTTGCTCTGCTAGAGACATTGAGCTCCTTTCTGCCACATTTCACAGGGACATGCACCTTGTTGATGGTTCGGATTCAACCCTTGATTTTCTGATGCCAAAGGACCCTTCTTTTTCTCTGGTGTTTTGTTCCCAGCCAACAAGACCTTATGTCTTCTGGCCAAAGTTTCTGTCTTTGGTCTCTCAGCAGATGACCTTCATTCTGACTATAAATTTAATCCTTATTGTATTGCGGTCATCCCCAACCTCATCCACTGCTTCCGAGATGATGTTGTGATCCTCATCTGTATTGATGATGCCTTCCATCTAAGTGATACTAGTGGATTTAATTAACAAATACTAAATTCTTTGTCATGTGTGTCCATGTGTGTGCATGCGTGTGAGTATGTATATATGCTTTCTTGTATAAATAAAGAAAAATAATAACACTTTTTTATTTAAATATAAGAATTTCCAACATACAAATCCAGAATGGGATTTTTCAGTGGGGTTCATAAATTAGATAGCTTGGTCCTATGGAATGTCATACTGAGCTATCTGAGTCCCTTACACTATCTTAAAAATCTTAGCGTTAAAGAAAAGAAAATGACTGGAGCAATTTCTAAGTGCAAGCCATTATTTGTAAGGACTAAATTTCTCTGACCAACTTGAATGGACCAGTTTAACTAAAGGTGAGTTTGGATCATTAAATGAGATACTGCATCCTTAATAATTTTCTCATATTTTCTTGATAAGAGTAACCTGTGAAAATTCACAGCGTGAGAAAACGTACAGCATCTATCTGCTGAAAGGATTGCATTTCCACCAGCAAAACTGGTGCACGGTTGCCTTGGAGAGCAGGGAACCGTTGTCACTTCTCGCTCAGTTGATGGATAAGACGTAAAGTTAAATTTCAAGGTGGAGAAGCACCCAAGAGGTTGCTCAGACTCCCTTAATACATGAGATGTCTTTGACACCACTGCATAGGTTCTTCTGTACTTTTTATACAACAGAGTTGATAAATGCATTAAATATATAAAATATTTATTGGTTCTGGGACAGGACGCAACATGACAAGAAATTACTTCTTTCCTTATAATGCTACAAAACATGAAAATGGAAACTGTGTTTTTCCTCCACTCAGAAGCATTATGCAAGTGACAATTTTTTTCTTTGAAGAATTAAGGTACAGAAATGGTTTGCCAATTGAAAGTTGCAGGTTTGCATAATCAGTTAATATTTATTCTGTTTTTAAATAAGTCATCGCGCGAATTGAGGAAATAATATTGCTAGCCATTATGTCTTTAGTACATTCTAATTTAATGTCAGCCGCTAGGTAAGATTTAACAAGGTACCTCAATTTAACTACGTCAAACTAGATGACAAGAGTCTTCCATGTCAGGAGAGGAATGCAAGTTTTGTGTATGTGGAAAGGGGGTCGCGGAGTCATTCTCGCTGCATGCTGTGTGCATTAACACAGTGTTTAATTATTTAAGTGAATTGGGGAAATGTGCTGAATGTATAGATGTAGCTACCTCTATTTAGCAGCAGAGTAGGCGCAAGGCGACCTCTGCAAGTGCAGCTCCAGTGCGCTTGCCCCAGCAGTGCACACTCCTGCTGATGGGAGGTCAGTCTCCACATCTGCTTAATCCTCCACCTCTGCTTACGTGTCTCCAAAGGTGAGACAGTTGATGCTTCTCATCAGTGCACACGGACCATCACATTTGTCATCACCATGTGCAGGCATCACATCCAACCCCAGCTATGCTTCAACTGTGAAAGGGACACTAGCCATCACCTTCCTGGGCTGGAAGAAACACACAGCCTCGTGCCAGGGCTGTACAGCAGGGTCCCGGCACAGCGATGGGGGAGCCACACTGGCTGACAGAAGGTGCGTACAGGTCAGGATGCCCTGGGCTTTAAACAGGAAAGGATCAAGAGACCAATATCAACTGCTGTAAAGTTTGCATCCACACCAAGTGGTAATTTAGTTGAAGCAGTTTCACTTTTCCAGTGCAGAAAATTACAGTGTTTGTGTGTTTGCATGCATGGATGTGTAAACACAATCACAAAGGATTGTCAGGGACTCTGGGAAGGTATAAATCAGAAAAAACATTACTGACACTTAATCAGCCTTTGTAATATGCTCTGTAACTCCACTAAGAAATTAACTCTTGAAAATGGAAATTCCTTGTATTAACATGTTGTAGTCTGTAGGCTGGAAGTTGCCATCTGTTGACTGGAGGTGTGTCAGTTCACGGGGAGCTAACGGCACGTGGCAGGACCTTGCCCTGCACTCTGCTTCTCTGTCTTCTTCATGATGGAAGATGGGAGGATGCGCAGTACGTCCTAGGACTCTGAATTTAGTTCTGTGGCCTCACAAACATATCTCATACCACTCCTTTCACAAATTTATCCTGATCCACCTTAGAGGCAGTTAGATTTCTTTCTCCCAGTATTTCTATTGGAAGTTCTTTGTCTTTTCAGACAGCTAGAAACCTCCTTCTGATTTTCAGCCTGTAAGTATTTATGGTCATTTGATGTCCTTTGCTCTCTTTCTAACACGTCAGTTAGCTTAAATAGCACCACTCCTTCCCCAGTACTTGTAAGTGGCACCTCTAGTCCATTTCAGCCTTTATTTGCTAAACTAGACAAGTTGTATTTGCCTCCACTCCCCAAAAGGTTTCCTGTCCCCTAGCGCTGCCGGTTACCTTTCCTCATATCTGTTTCTGTTTTAAATCATGTTCCTTGAAACACAGCAGCCAGAACTGCGTGTGGATGTCGTCTCCCCAAGGCCTCATCTCGTGGCATCACTGCTCCTTATACATCCTCGGTTTGTATTTGCTTTTCTTGTGTGGCCGCACAGTAGTAGTAGCAGCATGCTGTCATCCTCAGAGAGATCAGAGTGTCTGAATATTTCTCCTGTTATACCATTTCCAGTTGATGAGCTCCCTGTTTTTAGCAGAAATTTGTATAATTTCCAAGTTCCTGATTTTGCATTTGGATAGTTAAATTTAATCCTATTTTGTAGTCTCAATCTCAGTTCCTTTCAGATTTTTTCCTCTATGATACTCTGATTGACTTTCATTCCACAGCCCTGTTTTCTGTGCCACGGTAAGGGAATGAATTGATATCTGCTCTGAGATGTATTGATAAGACTCTGCATTGGTAACTCTCTACACCCATAGTTTTCTTTCATGGAGATATGTTGTTTTATCTCTCTTTTGACTAGTTTAATGCATATCTTAAAATTGGACTCTCTCCTATTTTCACCATTCTAGCTAATAATTTCTCACGTTGGCACAATGTTAAATAATAGGTAAATAATACACTTTGCTGAGACACAGTTTAATCAAACTTCTCTTTAGAAAAATCTAATATTTTAGTAAAACAGGGTAATGAGTTGCCCTGTTGTGATTTACCTTTCCAAAGTTTCTGTTGCAGAGTCTTCTCTCTAAAGCCTTTCATAATACTGGAGTGAGTTTAACAGTCTTCTCGCTCAAGTCCTTTTTCTTCTATCCTCAAACACAGGGTCTATGTATGCTATTCTGCAGTCATGCAGCATTACTTTAACTTGAAAGATTTATAAAAAAGTCCTTGCTCCTGGATCTGCAATTTCATGTGCCAGGTCTTTTACTGCTCTGGGTGAGGATAGCCTGTCCCCCACCCCCCGGCCCTGGGTTGAATATGTTACTTTATTTAAGTTTTATTTCATTCCCAGCTGTGGTGAGCTCTGTTCCCAAATCTTCATTTCCATTAGCCATCCTGTTCTTACCTCCCTGCTCAACATCTGCGTTCTATTGAAACTGCAGCAAACTATTTAAATTTGAAATCTTACTTCCCTGGTCCCCCCTTCTCTAACTGCAAAGCAAGCCTGCTATCTCACCTTTTTCTCCTTGTTACTTACATGACTAATTCACTTCTTCATAGTTTGCTTCTAATTTTCTTTGTAAGGTGTAGCTAAACTGAATTTTGAGCTCCAAGAAGTGATTTTCCTAGTAGTTTTTTTCCTATTTTGGGTGTTCTTTTCTCACTCCTAATAGTTTTTTGAAAATGGCAGCTTATCCAGCCATTTCTAAAGTCTTCCCATAATTTTTCCACCTTTTCTCAGTTCCAATAGTTTTTGTATCTTTTACTTAAGAGTATTCCTGGATTCCACACATTCAATTTCTTCAGCACTTCAGATTTTATCAATGACTTCTTTAGTTTATTTTGCGGTTTTCTTTTTTAAATAGAAAATGTTCTAGACCAATTTTTGTTTAGCCCTCCATTTTATTTAAACTAAAACTTCTCGTGTCAAGTCAATCCAAGTTTGTCTTCTATGCTTGATTATTCTATAGTTATGTTTGATTGTTCTATACTTTTCTGAGTACCTAATAATCCATGTCTGACATAGTATTATCTCCAGTAGGTTCAGTGGTTATTTCGCAAGACATTTGTCAGCTGTCATGTCCAAGAATAAGTAAACTATACAAATAGTTGTTGCATTTGCTTCTTAATCTATATCTGAGAGGTCAATGCCACAACAGTGATACATCCCTGGTAGTGTTTATCGCTATAATATCTTTATAGAGATATTCATCCATTTCTAAATCCGACCTTGTAGCTGACTATCATCCTGGTTTCAGCTGGGATAGGGTTAAATTTCTTCCTAGTGCTGTGCTTTGGATTTAGTACGAGGAGAATGTTGATAACACACTGATGTTTTCAGTTGTTGCTAAGTGCCCTCCTGGTCCAAGGACAGCTCCCATGCCTACTGACTGAGCTAGGTACACAAGATGGGAGGGAACATAATCAGGACAGCCAGCCCAGCTGGCCAATGGAGTATTCCACACCATGTGACGTCATGCTCGGTATATGAATGGGAGGTGTGATCCAGGAAGTACTGATCGTTACTTGGTTATCGATCAGCACGGGTGGTGAGCAATTGCATTGTGCATCACTTATTTTGTATATTTTATCATTATCATTATTATTCTCCCTTTTCTGTTCTATTAAACTGTCTTTATCTCAACCCACGAGTTTTTCTCACTCCTACCCTTCCGATTCTCTCCCCGTCCCTCAGGGGGGGAGGGGGCGAAAGAGTGCGCAAGCGGCTGCGTGGTATTTGGCTGCTTGCCAGATTAAACCGCGACACTATTCTTGGAGAAGTTTGGAATTTGATACTTTGATACAAATCAAAGTTACACAAGCTGCTCAGTTGTTTCTCAACAACAGTTGAGACAAATTCAGCCCTTTCACAAACAATAATGCCTCTCTGACCAATGTTCACACTCTTACTCGTGTGTTTCCTTTCTCCATACTATCCATCCGTTGAGGAGTTTTGGTCTCATTTTGCCACATTGTTTCTTTTTTTTTTCTTCAAACCTAATTTTCTGTTCCTGTATGTCAAAACCCGAAAAGGAGATTGTCTTTCTCCTGCCTTTCTTCCATTCCAAGTCTTTTAAAGCAGACACGTGTGTCCAGCCAAATTTCAGCTACCTTACCTTACAAATGAGAAGATGAGCTATCCAACAGAGCATCCAATAAGCTCTTCAGGGAGCTGCTGTATAAATAAATAAATAAATTACTAGCATAATAATTGCTCCTGATGTCACATCATAGATGTCTTTGGGTGCTCAATAAGGTAAGAACTGCTCAGCTTAATCTTACAGTCTTTTTCCTTGCTTAAGTGGCACACAATGACACTACTAATACAAAAAGAGATGTCAGAAGTGGTTATAATTAGATAACATTAAGAAGATTATAATACTTCTGTCTAAAATGCTCGTGCAGAATGCCGGCTCCAACTCACCCCAGAATAGACTGACTTTCTGTGCTACACGGCAGATTATATGAAATATACAATCATCATTATACCATGCCACCCTAAAAAAATATTATCATCAAAATGGCAAATAAATGATAATTTTACTATTTTATTGTACCAACTGTGCAAATAAAATATAACCTTTTCAGTTTTCTGGTGATCTCTTTGACTTTTGAAATCACATAATCTTGACATAAATAACAGTTCATTATCCTCTAACAAAGGCACCTAGAAAATTAATCTACAGCATTAAGACTCTGAAAGACAAGCTCTGGAAAATATTGCTGCAGAGATCTAGGAAGTTACTACCGCAGTTGTCTTTTTGGCCTTCTTGCTGGAAGTTAGCTTCTCAGTAGCAGAGTGGGTAGGAAGAGCATGTCCTCCCACCTTGGTTGCTCCAGGGCACACACCCGTGTGTTTGCTTAACCCGCTGAAAGAAGTGCATTAAGTCACAGGTTTCTTTCTGCCAGCCCTGCTATGCAAGGTGTGTTGCTCAGAAGGGAGTGACAACAAACAGCCAATGAACTCATAACATCGTTAGCTGCTGAAGTTAGCTGAGTGCCCGTTCCTCATCCCCAAGACTCATAGGTAGTAGACAAGGACTTACACTTAAAGCATGGAAGTCTGGAAATATTTGCAATTTGCAGACCTGCTAGATATATTTTTTATTTTGAAGACAGCTTACATTTTGTTTATTTATGTGAATGGTTTAATTTCAGTTCTGATCCCATTAAGACGAAAGCTCTTTCCATGTGTTATTGGTACTGTCCTCATACAGTTTGTTTAATGATGACAGAGGGCTGAGCAGACAAAGCTATTCTTTGCCCCATAGCATCTAAGAGATAGAAACAGAAAACAGACAGTGCCTTGGGAAAGACAGAGACAGCTCTTAAATATGCCCTCCTATCTTTCTAGAAAATATTAGTATGGAAAGAAATGCCTGCATACCTGCCAAATCTAAGATGACTGCCTTTTTTTTTTGTGTTATGTATTTTCTAACATTCAGTCCTAAAAATTCACTGTCATCATCCTCTGAATATACCCTGTCTCACATCCCTTTCTCTATCTATTCTTTTTTAATCCTGTACCGAGGACAAATACTATTAATCACCAACCACATTGTTTTGGCACATATGCTGGTACCAAAGAAGGGTAGAGCATCTTCTGTATAGCCTCTGATAGAGAATATTAATTCAGAAAGGGAACAGCTACCCCACCATTATTTCTGAATGGGTACTTTTTTTTCCTATCAGTCTTTGGGGTTGAAGCATTCATATACTTCTCAACATGGGTGCATTTATCAGGCTATTTTAATTAATTTGCTGGCAGCTACCAGCTTATCATTATGTCGCAGGTATTGCACATAACTATTCTAAGTTTTTGCTGAGAGCATCTCTGTATGTAATGCCTGTTCCTTAAAAAGAAATCCACAGCTGAGGCAGTCTCCAAGAGCGTCCCTGGGACTGGAGTTGCACTGGGCATTGGGGGTGCATGAAAGCCTCCAGAAGGCAAAGGTGGGAGAGCAGCCCGCTCCCCTCCTCTCGGGCTGTGATCCCAGTACTTCTTCCACTGTGGCCATGGCAGTGGAATAAGAGCTGGGAACACAGCCTGAGAGGAGGGGAGCGGGCTGCTCTCCCACCTTGCATACTTCCAGGTACGGAGGATGAAATAATATTGCAGGGTTGTAGCTTGAGTTTGGCTCAGGTTGTTTTGTTTGTAATGCTGGTGTATAATTGTAGGTCAGCCACTTTCAGCCTTTTTAAATTCCTGTGCAGGGAAACGTGGGCAATGAGGGCTGAGATGTCTGGTGGTCAAGCTGTGGTCAGCTGGAGATGTGGGACACGACCCCCAGACTGTTGACTGGTGACTCTTCCATGCCTGCAGGTCAGATACCTTGAATGCACCCCTATTGCACCCCTCTTGGTGGGGCCCAGCAGATGAGGGAGGAAAGCTTACTAGATAGTCTGTAATGAAACCTCTACTTACTCTCTCGATAGCCATACTGATGCCCTGCCTCCCATGCAAAACTCTTTACTGCAGTGAAGTTTTCTTCTCCCACAGACCCACAAGACAGAGGTGTGTATAAGGAGAAGTACAGCCTTTTATGGGTGTTGAGTCTAAGTGACTCCAGAACTGATGGAGAACAGCTTTAAATTAGTTGTATTCATTTGGGACACTTAACTATTGAAGTTCACACAAACCACTACTCATTGCACAGTAGGTAATACATGGCACCAGGACGTACAGATTACCTGGTAGAAGAAAAAATGACAGTTACAGAAATGTGTGCCCTACAATGGTGTATACAAAAGACAAAGAGCTGGGTTTACTCTCCAAATTTCCAGAAAGGTTTTGCCAGCAACTGGCTTTCTAGATCCTGATGGATGTCAGCTTTCCAGGCTCTCTCCTCAGTCTCTGCTTGCTCTAAATGAGAATAGAAAATAAGTACTTCCTAAAATGAAACACTAAAAAGAGCCATGGCTTGAGCAGCTGGCATTTTAAAATGTGATATACTTACTAACTCTTTCTGCAAGATCTGTACTGCTTGCATCTTCTGTAAAGAGAAACATTGCCACCCATCCCTTAGGGCTTGTATACAGCACCACACAGAATCTGCTTTTAGTTAAAGTGATGTAAATCCTGCATATTTATTTTTTTAAGAAAGTGTTCAAATGTGTTATATGCACTTAACTTGTACCTGTAGATTCACCAGTGCAAGATGGACCAAGATAAGCACAGTTTCAAGTGATAATGGGTGTCTACATATTCATGAATGATGATTGGTCCAACTTTATATCAGCTGAACTAAGCTAATGCAGATTTATGCAATACAAAATTATATGTTTAGTCACAATAGCACACATTTTTATAGGGGTGAGATCAGATAAAGAACTGGTAAATGAAATTTATTTGGTTTTCCAAAAAGCTTGCTACCATCCACTGCAAGAGCCTACTAAGAAGTCTAAGTAATTGCAGAGGAAAAGACAGCATTCTGTCATGGTTTAGAAACTGGCAGAGTTGAGACAGAGATGAATGGAGATTAAGTCATTTCCCAACGTGAAAGCAGCAAAACATGATACTATGACTGGTATCATGACATGACTTGTCTGATTTTATTCTATATACTGTAGGGATCACTTTGAACCCTGCTTTGGCAGAGATAACCTGTATTGATCAAAAAGCGTTAAGATATTTTTGCAGAAGATTACTGCCTTAATTTCCATTTCGCAAGTTTGGAAGTGTTTCTTAAGTCAATCCCATTGTCAGTGCAGGTCTACCAAAAATCTTTGCAAGAACCTGGGCTGTTTTAGAGGTGGAAGGAGGAACTTGAAAGTCAGATTTGGTCTCTTATAGCACCTCCCTCCCTTCCGCAGTTCTCTCGTTTTTCATTTTGCCACTGAAGAAAAAAGAAAACGGATGAAGAAAAAAGGCTGTATTTCCAACTAAAGGTTCTTTAAAAAAATCCAGCAGGTTCTGTGTGTAGCAATCATGGATAATAACCAAGTGGGAGAAGGAACAGACCTGACTACCCCCTCTGCTGCTGCGAGCAGGGCTGGGGCCCCGCCGGTCCAGCCTGTATCACCACCAGTGAAACACCGGCTTGCAGGGGAGCCTGAACCTGTGAACTGCCTGAAACCACCCAGTCACTGGTTTCACCTCATGCTGCTAACCTGGGTGCAGGCTGGGGCTGCTTTCTGTCTGTGGAGGAGGAGGGGAGGGCGAGGAAAGGAGTTACTCTTACATTCCCTCCTCCTCAAGCTGCCGTTGCCCGTGCTTCCCCGGCTCCCAAACCCTGCTCAGCCCCGGGAGGGCAGATCTGCAGAGGGTGCAGCCAGCACCACAGCATCGCCTGTGCAGCGGGGAAGGGCGAGGGGCGGCTCTGCCAAGTTGGCTCCACAGCTCTGCCGCACACCAGGACCTCGGGTGAGTGATGGGGGGCCTGGGCTCCCTCGGGTGCACAGGGAGGGCTGGGGAGAGAAGCTGTAAGCGTGAGTAAACAGCTCAGATAACCTGATACTGGAGGTGAACAAAGAGTTTGTAATAAGTAATGTATTGATGATTTTCATCTCTTTCTGATTACAAATTGTCCACGAACAGGTCATAGTTTATCAAATATTCGCTTTCCAAACACCAAATTACTGTGAATAATTCGTGAGGTGCAACTTCTTCCTGTGTTACTTGTTTTAAATATTTAACACTCAAAATATGAGTTGTTTTGATTGAACACATGTGGTACAGCTCTGTTATGCCCATGCACCATGTGGTGCAGCTCTGTTATGCCCGTGCACGATCCCACGCCTGCAAGTCAGGTGTGCGGCAGGGATGCTGACCACGGCACACACGAGGAGCTTTCTGGAGGATTGCCTCTCCAGCATGTCCTCTGGTGTAGCGGTTTTCCTATATGTACCTGACAAAAAACACAGAGAGGATGGAAACAAAGCCAGGCAGCCATGACCAAGTCACGGCAGAATTATTAGCAGCTTTCCTCGATGTACAACCTGGGGACATATTTAGCTTTTTGCTGTCCAACCTTTATGAGAACATTCAAAAACTTCTCCAATGCAAGGTAAAAACAGCTTGAATCATCGCCCCTTTATTGCATTGCAGTGTTTTTCACAGATGCTGAAACCAAGCAGAGCTGTCTCCCCTCTCCTTGTCCCCCTGTTCAAGAGTCACATCATTTTGGGCCTTCTGGTTCCTTGCCCATCACTCAGGGAATCACCAGGGATAATGCTAATGACTCAGCCCATCCCTTGAGTTCATCATGCCACATGATTTGAAGACATTTAACTTTTCCTTGTACTCTCTAAGCTTAACCAAGCCATATAGTTTGCTCCTTTTCTTGCTAGTGTCATTTGTGATATTTGCCTGCTCACAACTACTGTTTTTGTAAAACTTTCCCAGATCTCTGAAGCTGTATCACAAATACTGTTCTCTCAGTTTCGCATGCTGGAGCTGTTTCACTCCTGTAAATAAGAACAGGGACCTGCCAAACTGCTAGAGACCACATAAGTCAGCAGACCATGAGGTGTCTCTTGGATCCTGATGAAAACATCTTTTGTTGGAGCATACCTGATCTATCTTTCATACTAGGTGCTTCACTTTCTACAGCCTGGTTTCTGGAGAACACCATGTCTCCTTTTCTGTCATTCTGCCTAAAACAGGGAAAAATTACTGCCCTCTGCACATGTTGCATTAAAACACAGTGGAAAAAAGGCATTGGGTAGCCTAACTCTACAAAAGCTAAGCTAAATATGTGTCTGCATATGTCTGTAATAGCAAATAATATGGCAGGTAAGTGAGGTCTTTCAGAAATCCTTGCTGTAACTGCAGGCTGAATCAGTCCTAAGGAGATCTTTTTCTTCCCTAGATTTTAGAGAATTTTGCTACACCTTGTGGGTTGTAGTACCATGTCCTCCATATGCTTCAGTGGAGCATGTGAAATGGGACGCGTTTGTCTGGGTTCCATATGTGTGCCCATATCGATTCATCATGCCATGTGAGGATGAGGACCTGTCCAAACTGGAGGATGCAGGAGCGCAGGACTTTTTCTGGTGAGCATCATCAAACTCTTCAGACTGGTTAAAGAATGCAGGGATGAGAAAGACTCCCAGGCCAGCAAGTTCAGTTATTTCAAGCAACGACATTATATAGCTTGTTTGTAGCCCCCTAGAAGGATTAGGTAGCACTTTTACAGTGCGTGCTGCACAGCAGTGGTTATTTCATACGTTCTCCCTGTTTTGCAGATAGGAAGATAGAAGTACGTGCTTCCACGAGTGTAAGCTCATTGTGTAAATCTGTACTCAAACTTCTGAATAAACGATCTAATGTTCAGGGGTACTCTGTTTCTCAGATGCCACAGGTTTAATATCACTTAAAATTAGATGCATAACTGTTGGCCCCTTGTGTTTAAAAACATTGGTTCTAGCCACCCTTCCCTTCAGATGAGACTTCTGATGTGAAGAACTTGCCAAAAGCTGTGAGGCCAGTTATGGGCAGAGCTGAGAATGGAAAAGAGCCTCCCAGCTTGGTGCCTGATTCACCCAGTTTTGTTATGTAAGGAAGCCAAGTGAGTTGTCGGTGTCTTATTTAGTGTTCTGCATCTCCAGGATGCACTGATGTCATCTAAGGTAACACAGAAACTCCTGTATTTTTGGCCTCAACTCATAGATTTGCAAAAAGTGAGCTAAAACTGTCTTCTGGAGAAAAAAAAGGCAATTCTTTTTTATTTTAGCGTCTTCTTTGCTTTCATGTCTCTTCTAGCTGGCTTCTAAGAGCTAGAGATTCACCAACTTTTTGTTATGAAATGATCCACCAACCACAGTCCCTGCTATGATCTAAAACTTCTGATGACTACACAGTTTGAATGAGAACCAAATGGTTTGAGTTCTATACTTTTTAGGATTTTAATTTATTTTCCACACAATCCAATAAAAAAAAGTTGCTGTCACAGTCTTACATGCTGGTTTTACCCCATTATTATCACTCTCCACAGTACACCTTTGTCTTGAAACTTCTGTACATAAGTTTGCTAGTGTATACAATAAGGTAGGTACTCAATTTAACAATGTTTCCCCCTGTGCTATCTATCTGCTTCAAAGAAATTGTTTTTGTTTCAGGGGACACTGCTGCTCACCTTCCAGGAGAAACTAATTTTAACCTAATCACTAAAATTTGCATGTAAAGTACATATTGCAATTAGAGTACCCAATATTGCTAAAGGGAGAAGACTTTTGGGTCTGGGGTTTTGGGATACTTCAAAGAAGGTGGAAAGAAATGTCTTAATTCTGGTTTTCTCAGGGGAAAGAGCGGGGGAAGGGGAAGAAAGGAGAAAGAGATTCTCATATAAAATGGGGGGAGTAGGAGAGGGCGGCTGCAGTGTGTCTTTGGTGAGGAGTGTTTTCGTGAGGCAGATGTCATATGTGAACAGCTCTCTCACGGTAACATATTTTATGTTGGAAAATCAAACGTAGTAGACTTGCCTCACTTCAATTTCTTTACAGATAAGATGATAAAAAAATTCATCACACTTGTGCCTAGGGTATCGCCACCCTGCTGTTCCTGCGTGTCTCTGCACATCAGCTGCCACAGAAGGAGTATCCAGACCTTCATTCTCCACTGCCCCAGAGGCAGAAACACCGTAACAGAGCTGCAACGAGGGGAAAAAGCTGGGATTTCAAATATTTTTGTTTGACTTGGCTTCAGAAATCAAATTTAAGAAAAATGGAAAGAACACTTTATTTCAACTTCATTCTATATAATTTAACTTCGATAAGACCAAAATTGTTTCATTTTGAAGAGGTGAGAGTTTTCTCTTTGGGTTTGGCTTTTCCCTTGCGTTGTCTTTCACATGGCACACGCACTCACAGCCTTGCTGAGGGCTTGGCTTCCAACCGCTCTGTGTTTTCCAATGAAAAGCAACCCTACAGGACCGTTTTGGACAAACTTTGCTAGACAGGAAAGGTATGTCCAAGTTTAAACTCATGATTGAACGAAGAAGGAAGAGGTTATCTGTACCAGCTTCTAACCATAGCAGGAAAGCCTCAGTTTGCAGGAGTGATTTTAACCTTTAACCTTCCCAGGAGACTGTTAGAAGCAAAACAAATGGCATGAAAAGCAATGGAAAAGGTACTGTCAGTGTGGCTCCTACCTGTGGAGCACACGGCGGGGGCGTTATTTGTTGGGGGGTATTCAGTACAGCTTGCAACTTGTCTCCTGACCAGCAGCAAAGAGGACATTAAATTATTAAACTATTAAAACTGCCACTTTTGGGGGGATCAAGGGTGGAGCTGTTGGTAGTAAGTGGGCATGAGGCTTTGCGAAAGAGGAAAAACATTACTGCAGGTGACGGGATAAAACAAGCCGTGCCCGAGAGTGTTTCCAGGAGCTGGGACAGGATCATCTGCATGGTGAAGTCCTCATGATGGCCCCAGCCCAGGGCAGCTGACAGGGGCCCAGACCCCAAGCACTGTTCAGGGACCATTCCCCACAGGTGGTTTGCAGACAGCCACCCAGTTTTGGTGGGTCAGAGCCTTTGCTCAGGTAGAAGTGGGCTGTTGCGAGCCTGTTGGCCTCCGTGCCGAGTTTGCTCCCTGACATGAGCCCTTTCAAGAAACACCGGGGGAGTGGCAGAGCTGTGAACCCTTTCTGCGGTGCTGGAGGGAGCAGTGAGATATCCGTGGGTCTGCCTTCTCACAACAGACGGGTTTTGTGGCTGCACACTGTTTTATATAGTGCAGATTACTGAGTTAGAATAATGTCCTGGAAATTAAAGTTAAAATACCCTGGAAAAAGGAGATCAGTACTCAGAGAGATCCTCCTGGGAGATCAACATAAGGCTTTCTGTCTGGAAGATCGTCATCTTGGGAGCACCTTCATCAGAGATCGGTTTCATCTCAGAAGTTGTCAGTTCATCAACCCCGCATCTGCTTTAGGATACACGCACTCCCACGTTGGCAGTGCTGATTTCTCTCCTTTCTCTGCTAAGGGTCTGTAGGGTTGCTAATACATCTGCAGATACCTGTGTTTCGCCAGATTAATATTATGCCACACCTCTGACCTCGCAGAAACCTGTGCAATGCTCACTTCTATAAGTTAATAGAAAAGAGGAAAGAAAGTAACTGCAGAAATTTTCATTTGTAAGTACAGGAGAAAGCAATGTGTGCAACGGCTGTTGCAGAGGACTTCTTTAAGTAGGGCAGTCCTCAGCACCCTAAAAATAGTTAACATAGAACTGATTCAAAGCCTGTTTAAGTTAGTGGGAGATTTCCATTTTGAAAGGGTCTGGATTGAGGTTACAGATGGGAATTACTGAATAATTGGACCAGAAAGAAAGATTAGGATGGAAAAGGATATGTTCCTGATGCAAGAGGAAAGAGATGCATGGAAGGCTGCCCCAGAGCACCAGAGCATCCAGAGTAGGAGGCTTAAGTTCAAAGCATGAGAAAGCAACAGATCAGAGGGAACCGAGTGGGGAAGCTGCAGGAACAGAGCTCAGTCATGGTGCTTCAGCAGAGATGGAAAGATCTTGATGTGGCCAGCCTCGGACCTGGTGGGATCGTTCACCACCTCCTTCCCCAAAAAAGGCCAATGAAAGTCTGGAGGGCTGTGGTTAGCAGTCACTTTCTTTCAGATTCCCCCCATCCCATCTAAACTCACTGAGTTGTGCAGGTGAGCTGAACCCAGGGGAAGTGAGGAAAGCAGAACTCCTGGCAGCCCATTTTTCCTGAATCTGTGCTGTTTTTCATGAAAAGAACAGGTGCTCCACGCTGACACCACCTACATGTGATACCTTCACCTAAACATAGCTGCCCAACTGCAGGTCTTATGGCTTACAGGATTTTAAGGGATTGGGTTTGCTCCATGAGAGTCAAAAAGGCATGACCTCCATGCCCCAAATGGCTGAATGAGCTGGTTTGTCTGCAAAACTGCAGACAAGGCTTGTCTGCTTGTCTGCAGGTATGTCCTCCTGCTTATCTCATTGCTTTGAGTTGCACTTTAGGTAGGATAAAACAAACCTGGTCACGAAATCTTTCAGTGTGTGCCCAGTGCACTGACAGCAGATGATGCTTTTTAATGGATTCAGGCTTCCTTCACAGCAGGGTCAGTAGTGAAAAATTCACCTGTATCATGAATTATATATAAACCTTTAGTTTATACCAGTTTGTTTAGAGCAGGATGCTGGACAGAGAATTGCAAATTTGCCCAGCCTGAAGAAGGCGGGTTTGTAACTATTAGGACAGCTGTCCCTAGAGCCCGCTTCTGCGTGCACGAGGGGAAATGGTTGTCTCGTTTTAAGGAAAAGGGCATGAGGAAGAAGGAGGATTTAATAATTTTGTGCCAAGTCTTAAGGCAGGAGTGAGACAGCAAGAGGCTGATAGTGATGTTTTCATTTCACAGGGAGATGGAAGCTTCCTTGGTCTCCTAACCCAAAATACTGAAGTTTCATCCAGTTAAGGTGGTATCTACCTCTTTAAAAGGACTGTGACTCAGAGAGCAGGTGATGGCTGCTTCTTTCTGTGTATAGAACTATAATCCTTCTCAATTATCAAAGACATAAATTACTATTATTTCCTTACCAGATCGAACATCTTCCTTAAATATGTGAAAGAAAAATTGTAGGTTGTCTAGTGAATTTTCCTCTTGGAAAAACTGCCTATTCTTAATATACAAGTTCAATGAAAGTTCAGAAGTTTATCAGTGCAAAGACTGTATTCTAATAATTTATCTGCCAGTTCTCAGCTCATATTTTGATACTTTGAATTAAGAGACATTTTTGTACTGCCTTTATGTAAAAGTAATCAAACAGGATTTTTCACAATATCTACAGATAGTGTTAGTATTAGAGGGCTCCTGTGCAGGACAATTTGTCAATCACCAGAGCAAACCGATGCTGACTGTCGCAGGCCAATACGCTGACCGTTTTCCTCGGCCAACATAACTCCACCAGGTTTCACCATACGAAGAACTGCCATGAGGCAATGCTCAAGGAGTTTGCAGGTAAATCAGATCTCTTTTGCAGGTAAATCAGATGTTTTCACATTTCCTGGGCTCAGTAACCCTCATTCACAGGGTAATACAAGGACCGTTGGATGCAGTCTCAGCAGTATTAGTAGTTACGTTAACAGCCTGCTCTGGAAAAGTGAGATGTCAGAGAGTGGGAAAGAACAAAGTGCCTACCCCTATGAGGTGGGGTAAAATAAAGAGTAGTTCAGAATTATGGAGCTCCCAGGTCATTCTTAGTTCCTGGAAAATGTTGAAATAATTAACACAAACCATTTTTAAACATCTAGGAGAAAACAAGGTGAGTAGAAGCAAGCAAGATTCGCCAAGAATAAACTGGCCAGTCTAACACCACCTGATAAAAAGTTTTGAGACAGAGAAACAGGAGTGATTCAACTAAAACAAGCTGTAGGTAATGAGGTTCTGTAGAGTCAGTCCTTGTCCAGTTCTCTTCAATGTTTTCAATATCAAGGTATATGGGGGAAAATAAAGTATGCTTATTAAATTTTCAAAAGATACCTCACTGGGACTGACCACTGATAATTTGGAAGATAAAGCTAAAATTAAAAATTATCCTGACGCTGGGGAAGATGCTCTGAAAAAGTAGAATGTCAAATGTAAAATGCATGGTACTATTCTTGGGAAGTCTTCATCAAATAAACATAGGATAGAGACCAGCTGGCAAAATACAGGTTCTTCATGAAACTGTCAGAGGACCTTTGTGAATCATGAGCTGAGGAAGAGGAAATACTTGCAAAACCAGCAAAAGTTACAGTAGTATAAACAGAAACTTAAGACATGTGAAAGATCCTTCCACTCTGTTCAGCCCCAGTGAGCCCAAACTGCCTGCACAGCTGCAGGGCTGAGACCCGTGTTGGATGATGTCTTTTGAAAAACATGTGGATTAACAGTAGAAAGTCCAGAGGAGACCACTAAAAATGACCGAGAGTCTAGAAAGGAAGTGAACAAACCATCTGGGTTTATTTTAGCCTACGTTGCAGAGGACAGAGGGAGGAATCAACCCTAACAAACTTAGCAACACAAAATTGCAGAAGGGGATGATTTGTTTTCCACATCTGTGGTGACCAAAACAAGTGTTAGGCTTAAACTGGAGCAATTTAAATTCAGGTAAGACACTACTGGAAAAGATAATGAAGGACTGGAACAGAAAGACTGATCTCTAAGGCAGGTCATCCCAGAAAAGGATGCACATCTTGTGTCTTGCGCACTCCCTATGGGCTGCTGGCTGGTGGACTTGTGCACACAGAGAGAGAAGAAAGATGTCACATAGTGCCAGCAGCTACTTCATAAACAAAAAACCATCAGAATTTCCATTTTAAACCTAATTATATTCCTTCCTCCACTGGCCTTACTGATCTCAACCTTAACAAGTTTTCCTAACACCAGGTCTAGCCTACCTACAAAATCCATGAAAAATCAGACACAATATTCTGAAATGGAATTTAAAAAAAAAAAAAAAAAAGATCTGATTGAAAACCATACCTAGAGAAGAGGCAAAAATTTTATTGGATGAAACATTCACTGGACTTCTTGAGTTGTGACTTAATACCTGGAACCGAAATTTATTTGCTTACACAAGGTTTTTTTTGCCAAGAAAGACATTGACATGAGGATGGTGATTACAGCACAATGGATGGCTGAAGGAAACCTAAACTTTGGGATGTTGTTGGGGAGGGATTGGTCTTGTTTGGTTGTTTTTGAGGTAAACTTCTAGGTTTTTATCCTGCAAAAGCAAAGCTCAGAGTACAAATTTTTCAGTCTGGAGGGACACCTGTAGTCCTAGGAGGAGTCTTTTTAAACTCTCTTAAGATACTCTTTCACAACTCATCTCTAACTAACACCTTTTCTTAGGACAGACGTCTTGGAGTGAACTCAGCAGGGTCATGCTGCTGTAGACCTTGGGTAAATCAAAGGCATGTGACCTGCATTTCTTTCTCTGACTCATAAGTCAAAGGAAAAGATTTTAATGTGCTTGCAGTATATTGCTCCCCCAAACGGAGTGTGAATTACGTTACTTTCTATATGGCCACTCAAGTGTGGAACACTATTCAAAGTGACAATTATAAATTAAAAAGAAATGCATGTTAAAATAAATTTCTCAGTTTGAAGCACGGTAACTTGTCTCATGTTCCAGACTAGTACTAGAAACGTGAACAAAGTAGGCACCGTTCCCTGGTTCAGCGTTGGTATGCGGTGTAATAAATACTGCCATTTAGTGTGGAAAAAAGTCCCTTCGTTTTTATCATATGCAGTAACATGAAACAACATTATGTAGTGAGTTCATTGCCTCTGACCTCATGCTTGCTAAATGGCATCCATAAATACTGAACATGCCTGTGACATACTTTTGGTATCTCAGATTACACATTTCTAGAGTTTAGGGAATGCCTGACCAGGGGTGAACTTCTCTGGCACATCATCTTTTTTCCAGAACATATTGTTCTTGGATCTATCCCAAAATAGACACAGGATGGTCCAATGTTTCTGTGGACAGTCTTCTTTTCCTTGGGCAGTTCAACTTTTGTTTTGGATGCAAACTAATCCTTAACGATATTGTCATCTAAGCCTGTTTATTGTTTAGTGTTCATCCCTCAAGAAAAATAAAGAATGTTCTGGAAAAATCCAAGCGATTCTAGTAGAATCATCCAATGTTCAACCAACCCGTTTGTTTTGGATACTTCTTAGCGCTTTCTATTCATTGTTATTCAGATTTTTCATGAAATGCCAAAACACACTTAAGAACACTCTTTTTCTATGTCCCTTACTGATTTATTACCAATTTCTGAAGACACTGTCCTGTTATCCTTGAAGATAATGAAAAACTCCCTTTGCCTTCAACGTCAGCAGAAAATTACCCTAAGTGAGCAGCTGTCAGTTGGAAATTATTTATTTCTTAAAGGGTTTAATCCTGTGAGTTACTGAATGTCTGCTAGCAAGGCCTGATGACGTTCAGCTTCCACTGATGTCCACAGGGGCTGAGAGCACTCAGTAGCTTGCAGTACTCCATCAAAATTAACAGAGAGAAGTGATTTCAAGTAAAGTGTAAGCCACAAAGTAACATCTTTTTTGGCATCTGTATTTTTTTATCACAGTATATAACCTGAATGCTGTGTGGAAATTATACCTTTTCAGCTGTAACAACTTTTTCCAAAGTTTAGACACATTCTTACACTGAGAAATGTTTGCCACATTCCGTTCATGCTCATAAGGTCGTGACTAAGATAAATAGATTTTAGAGAAATATTAGAGTGGGAGTATGTGGGAGGAATTTCATATTACTATCTCATTTTTTAGCAGATAGAATTTTAAAAGCTTGTTGAATTTTGTGCTTGATTCCATTAGAAAGGAATATGACAATGGTTCCTATAGAATATACCTCCTTATAGAATAGTACAATTTAATTTGGCATGAAATGGAATATATCATGGAAAGCTACTGGATAACGTCTGAGGAAAACAACTGTAAAACCTGACATTTAGAAGCATGGCAAATGGATGTCAATGGCAACAAGACTTTAAATAACTTTAAAAGGGTGTAAGACTTGGCCCAGTTTCTCTCTGAGCTAGCGACAGGACTCCTAGTGCGTGTTAATGAGAACTGGATGAGGCATCAAATCCCAAAGTCTTTCTCTGGCGTACCGTAAATCCCCACTCTGGCACAACTCCTTCGGGGCTGTGTCCTGGGCTGTCTGTGCCTCCGCCGAGGCTCTGCCACTCCCACTGGCCTCCGCCAGGTCGCTTCAGAAACTTGTGGCTGAGCCAAAGCAGGACTATTTTATGTGTATTTCAGCTGCAATAATAGATTTCTTTTGGGGAAGGTGAAGATCATATTTGGAAGCCATGAGTAAGACCTCGTCCGGTGAGATTTCCACAAGAGGGAGGGTGGGTAGTGACTGTAAGTGAGAATGGGCCAGGAAGAAACAGGGCATCCAGATGATGATTTTAGACCTTACCTCCAAGTTTTATCAGTCATAGAGGTATAATCTGATCCATAGACAAGCATATCTCTAGGTTACAGGGGAATAACTGCAAACATAGGAACAAACAGTCCAAAGTGTGGGCTCTTGAGGGACAGCAAGAGATGAACTTCAGCAAATGACAGAGAGAGAAACAGGACAGCCTTAGTGCAGGAGCCAAAGAGAGGAGTCAAGGAGAAGTCCCAGGCTGAGGAAGGCTGGACATGTTATCAACAGCCATGGAAATCAAAAGGTAAGAGAGCGCTTAGCAGAAAAGATTAAGAAGTTTTATGTGTCACCATCCTCTGTTGGTTTCATCCCATCTTCCCCTTTCTCTGCATCCTGTTGTGAAAAACTAAAGCTGAATTTGTGACATTATCCTGTGACAGCCACAGGATAATAACTTTACTGGAGAATGAACTCAGGAAAAAGGTGTTATTCTAGACCAAATATCTATCTAAATCACAAAAGCAATAGAAACAGATCTACAAATAAATCGTATTTATTTTAACATGTGATCAGTTTTGCCAGGGCAAGACCTTTTACAACACTTTAAATCGTATGAACTGGTTTCCTTAGGAGCCCTTGGGACAAAAAATCTGGTGCAAGGCCCAGACTCAAAACTTGTACTTTTTCCATGGCTGCTGGTAGGGTCCTTTACAAACAAACCCCATGTGCAATGTATTGCGCATTCATCTTTATTTCTCAGTTGGGCTGTCCCATTAACCTTGCTCTTCCCTCCCGTGTCCTTGATAACACCTCCAGCCTTCCTCAGCCTGGGACTTCTTGACAGCAATGCTTGTAAAGGGCACCCTTGAGATGCTCCTTTCTAGCCATCTGGAGAGGCTGGGGCTGTTCTCCGGACGAAGGCCCATTGCACTATGCCCAGGGACTAGCTTGTGCAGAGCAGCCCACCCGCCGGGCCCCCACGATGGCTAACGTGGCTTGGGCACTGCTGTTTGCACTAGGAAGCTGAAAAGAGGGAGGGTTTCCAGAGGTACCGTGACACCAAAGTGACTTCTCCAAGCATAGTGCCTAGTCCCTCTCTTCCCTCGGGCATGAGCAGGGCAAGCAGGGTTGTAATGTTGGTTTATATACCCAATGAATAAATTTCACAAGCTAAAAATGGTTTGCTATCTAGTGTTAGTTACGTGCCACTGCCAATCCTACTCAACAGCTGCGGTTAAAGGTTTGCCCATGCAATCTGGAGATGCACCCAACCTGCTTTTATTGCAGCACTTGAGGGTGTTGAACCCACCCATGCTGTTTCTGCTTTCAACCTCCCATACTTTTAACTGGGACGCTTGCATTCACTCTAAGATCACTAAGCGGAATACCTGTCAAGAAGTAATGAATATTTGCCAAGCAACCATGTTAATCACCTCGTTTCAGTCTGCTTGTATACTTACAGCAACTTGACTGCACCACGTGCCTCACTTGGTATTCATGTGAAAAGTTGCACGAGCCACAGGGAGAATGGAAAAGCCGCCCGGGAAGACCTGGGAAGTGCTGCAGCATGGGAAGGATAGCGCGCCGTGACCCCCAGGAGCGGGATGCAGGGCTGCCGGGAAGTAGATTTCCTCTCTGGAGGGGTTATGTTGGTGTGCGTTGGCTTTGTTTGGTTAATTAGACAGATACCGCATCTTCATGCTCATAGAGGGTGGTGACTCACTCTAAAGGAAGAACTGAGAAGTCAGGAAAGGGACAGAATAAAGAAAATCCACAGCAGGATGTTTGATGTGCTCCGGCTCCTATGCATTTAACAAAAGTTTTTTAATCCTCATGTTGAGCTTTTCCATCACACGTTCATTTCAAACGCAGGCTCGGTGTTTTGAAGGGCACTTTGTAATGGTTTTATCCAGATTCAGATTATTTGCAATCCAGAGGGAAAACATGCATTCTTTGCAAGGCAAGTAGAAAACATATCTGAGCACAAATCAAAAGAATGATTATGGCACGCACGCTCTGTACCTATTACCGAATCCCCAAGGCTCTTTCTGTTTGTTTAGGCGCTTTTTCTTCTGCCGCCTCTGGTTGGACTGGGTGTAAAGTCAGCAATGAATAAAAATGGTTAAAATGGATAACATAAAAAGATGTGACATTCTTGAAAGATCCCATGTTTCAAACTTAGATTCAAGTGAAAGTTAGCAAAGGAACACCTCCCAGTGGTCTCAAGTAGATCTTTCTTCAGCACATCAGAGGTTTGCAGATCCATCTGTCATAGGGTGCTCTTCTGATCTCATTTCAATCCTAGGCAAGCTCAGATTCACTGTGTAATGAAAAATGGCACTTGCACAAAGTGGAGAGAAAAAGCATTGTTTCTACAGCACATTATGTTTTACACTGCTCATGAGATGGCGTTTCATATCCCATAAAAAACACATTATGTGTAGCTTACTGTGCATGCTAGAAAAAGCAACATTGTGCCTTTAAAAGAGATGTCTTGTTTCTGAAAACACTTTATCTCTCACATTTCCCTACCCACAAAGTAACCTGTGTTTATAAGCAAATCCACTCAACCCCTAATAATGACCTAGAGTAAACATCTGACATGCACCGCTTTCAAGCCCCTCTTTGTTTAGGCATGAATTGTTCATTTTTATGTCTTTTGTATACTGCCTAAAGGAAAGACAAATGATACAAGGGATGTTTTACATTATCAGTTGTGACAGAGGTTATGCCTGTGTTTATCTGATCCTCTTTTATAGCATTACAAAACGTAAGATAAACTGCCGGGCATACAATGGTCATTAATTTCAGGGCACATTTTCACATTGGATTTTTAATTTAAAATGTATTAGATGCGAGATAGCCAGTTGCCAAGGTTCCTAGTCATTTGCAAAACTTGTGGCAATCTCATGCAATAAAAAATTTCTTTCCAGTATCAGTGCTCAACTCATTTTAAAATATGAGTGCCTACTCTGTTAAATGTGAGACTACACAGGGCGAGAGAGAGGGGAGGCAAAAAAGAAAAGAGCATGGCGGATACGTTCCTGTAAAATACCTGTATATCAGAGTGCACCCTCTGTCCTTGCTGCAATTTTCTGTCTTGGGAGAGCTTAATAAAATCAATACAGAACTTTGAAGGGGAAAAAAATAACAGAGAGTATGTGCTTTTTTTGTTCTGGGCTTAAGATTTCTTTGCTACTTGACAGGACTCGCTGTCATATACGCTGTCTGCTTTATCTGAAAGTAGTTGAAGCTCCAAACATAAACCTATCAATGAAACAACTTGCTGGCTTGCTTTTCAGCTCTAGATCTTACAAACAACAGCCAGTTTTCAGAATTTTCTGAGAAAAAACACTAGAAAAATGTTTGCAGCAAAGGCTATGCCTCAGCCTAGTATCACCCCGAGAGCTGAAGCACCAGCACAGCTGAGGGTGCCTAACGCTTCCCAGCAAAGGTGCCAGTTTTTAGCCTCTCAAGGCTTTGCCATGGCTTGGTCTGGCGTTTCTGTGCTTCCTCCTCCAGGAAGAAAAGAAGTATTTTCTGAACTTTCAGCAAAAAGCATTCAGTGAGCTCTGAGAATGAGGCTAACAAACAAGAGGCAGTTTTATTAACAGCCCCGGCTTTTGTTTATTTTGTATCTTTAATGGCCTCTGCTAGTCTGAAAATTGGCAACGGAGTCATCCAGTAACTAGGCAGGTGTCTTTTGCTCTCCTCATGAAGGACCACTAGGATGTGGCTAAATTATAAGACTGGAGGCTGATTTGCTGCATGCTGAAAGAATTAAGTGAGCTGTAGTCCAAACTTTTCCACTCACAGTCTTTGTTTTTTGAGAGCTGTTTTATACGTAACTGGGAGGATGATACTTCAGGTAAATAGTGTCCTCCTGATCTAATAGAGAAAGGTGAGGAACAGCTTTGTGGGATGCCTTCGTGTGCTCAGTTGCCGGCAGGTGAAGAACAATCTTTGAAGACGCTGCATTTTTCCAACCAGGTCTTTGCAATAATCTTGACCCCTAAATTTCAAACCTGGCAAACCTGCAACTGTGTGGCATCTCCAGGGGACTGCTTCCAAAGTGCAAGTAGTGATTTTTCCTCTCCTCTGTGGGCTCACCTCACTCGTTCCCCCCCAAGAGAGGGGGAGGGATTACCTAATTTCTGACACTACAGAAGCAGATCAGTATTTTCTTTTCCGCAGAAATTGTGCTTTTGTTGCAAATGCTCTGGGCACCTCTCCTCCTGTTCCCCCGACGGACTCTTCATCTGGTGCCCAGGGAGCAAAGGGTGGGTGGCGGCAGAGACCCCGGGGGCCCAGGGCTCGGTGTTGCACAGCCGCGCTCTGCGCACTCCGCGTGGGGGAAAGGACGTAGCCAAGGTCAGCTAGGAGAGCTGCGCGGTGGGGTTGGAATGATTTCACTCATTATTTTCTTACCCCTTATAATTTGTGCAGTGCAGCTGGGCTGCTTCACAATAGATGTTAAGGTCTCAGGTTCCAGCCTGAGAGTGTAACAGGACCCTGGAGTTAAATGGGGTTCAGGACACTGGAGTTATGTGAGGTGTAGACTCCAGGACACTACAAGACATTGTGCATTTAGCTTTTTTGGCTCTTTCTGTGGCTGCACCGATCCTCGCCAGCCCAGCTGCACAGCTGTGTAGGAAGGGAAATGATAACAGGCTATTTGCAGGGCTGTATAGTCTTATCCTCAACTCCACTTTAGAATTACACTTCCCTGAGGGTTGTATCCCACTATTGATTAACTCTAAATAGCAGCAGCTAAGCTCATGGTCTTTGATAAAATAAATCTTACTTAGGGGCTAATATAAACAGAAAAGAAACCACATCCCTGCACACTAGCCCAAAACAGTTAGGTGGGGTGGGTGAAACAAGACTGAAGTAATTTTATTTAATATTATCAAAAGTGCAAGCAGATGAAAGCAAAGTCAGTTATATTGTTTTACTTGCTGTTATTTGCCTGCTCCCAGTGAGCTGCGTGGGCAGGATCCTGTGCAGAGAGAAAAGGGGTGACTGTGGATAGTCAAGAAGCCATGCAGGGACTCAGGGCTATCTGCAGAGGGGAAAGGGGGATGATGTGAAGGAGTTGGAAGGGCAGAATTCTCATTTCCAAGTCCCTCTCTCCCTTTTATCACATCCCTCTTCCCTGTGGGCAGGAGTGTGGGAACATCTTGCTGCTACATGGCACCTACATTACAACACAGTATTGCAGTACCCCAACTGTCTTTCTGGGGCTAACGAAGGCCACAACAGCAGTCTAATCACAGCAGCATGAAGCACAGTGTCTGCTAACTGCCCAGATATTTGACTTGCTGCCTGGACCAGTTTGGCATCCTGCACTGAACTTCATGCTGACACATCTTGACTCTCCCAGTACCTGGCTGGGCTTGCTGGGAGCCAGCTTGGATGTGCCTGAGCCGCACAAGAGGCCCAGCACCTGGTGTAGCCACAGCACACCATGCTGCTTCTAGGTAAAATCAAAGAAAATAAATTTCTAAAATAAGGTTACTACTACAGCCATTTCCTTCAGCCCTTAACCACCTTACCTTCCCACAGGCTCCAAGGGTTTGCTCGTGAACTGAAGGATCCCTGTGACTATAAACCCCTCCCCAAAAAGTGCTCTGGCTGGGAGAGGGGTTCTGCTGAATTCAGTTACCAGCATTACCTCCTTGTGCTCCCTAAACTGACGTTCAGGCAGTGCAATGACAGCTGGCCTGGTATTATCTCCGTCAGGCATCTAGAAAGCGGCAATTTCCCATCTGGAAAAACCCACTCCTTCCCTGAACATTCAGGTGAAACTTCTTCAGTTTTGGGTGCCAGGTCACACTAGACAACTGCTCTTTACAAATCAAAGCTGAGCAAATATTTGGTGGTGAATAATTTATTTGATAATTGTTGCTTCCTTCCCTTCTCTCCCCTCTAGAACTCGGAGTCCTGTCGTTGCAAACTCAGTGTCCCATGGTGGGAGGCACAGGGACAAGTTCGTTAAGTTGTAGAGGCAGATCCTCTGTCCCCTTCCAGAAGTGAGTCACACCATATTTATTTGCAGAGTAATGCTGGTTTGTGTGAGACGGAACCTGGGTCCTCTTGGCAGCAAGAAGTAATCTTCTCCACACCTACCTTCCCCATCTCCTGCCTCCTGAGCTGCTGTTTCTAGCTGAACCAGGCGGGCTGTGTTTTCTGTCCTAGAGGGCTGGCTTGTAATGTTTTGCATCACTGCTGCATTCATCGCAAAGATGACCGTGCTTTAACAGGAGAGGAAGCCATCCCTGCACAGAGTTGGTGTGTCGGTGTGGGTTTATAAAGCAAGCTGAGGTCCTTTGGGAGGAGAGGCACCATGGAAATGGAAGATCATAATCATTATCACCATTAAACACACAAAGCAAGAAAATTAATATTTTCCCCCATATAATAAAATCACTCCTTTGTGGCGGAGTGCTGCAGCACATCTCACGAAGAACATCGCACTAATCAGTTTATTAGACAATTGCAGGAGCAAGCAAGTAACGAAGGGGTAGAGAGGGAGACTTTCTTTTGTCTCTTGATTTGTTGGGAGGAGGGAAAAGCAGAGGGAGGAGAAAGGAAGACAAGACAGAGCTGTCCTTTTACTGCAGTAGCTCTCCATTTATTAAAATGGAAAATGCCTGGAATTTATGGTGAAAAGGTGCCTGTCCCCATATTCATCCTAAAGTACAGAGGGGCTGACTGTAGCTGTCTTCTGTGTTTTCCCAGGGCAATAGCAGACAGCAAGTTTCCTCACAGCTGCCTGCATTGACCGGCAAAGCACAGGAAAGGTGGGAGCACCGAGGAAGGGAGCGTCGGCTTCCACGGCTGGTACCTCTCCAGCCCGCCTGTACGCAACATGGGAGCTGAGGGAATTGGACTCTTTCTGCCAGCTTCAGCAGGCTTTGTGGCGGGCCCTACAAAAACACCTCAGAACATCAGATCCTAATTGTCTTGGGGCTTATTAGGCAAATGCATAGCTGAAAGAAGAAAAAAAGAAAAAAAGAAAAAAAGAAAAAAGAAAAAAAAAGGAAAAAATGTTTCTCTTCCTTCCTACTGTTTCTCTTCCCACTCTCAAATTTCTGAACTTGAGATATTTTTCTTTTACCTTATATTGTAAATTATGACTGACAACACCATGTAAGAACATGAGGAAAACAAATTAAAAAGAAAAGATCACCCTAACGTCAAAACTTGCTGATAAAATAGCATTTTAAAAATCTTTTTTTTCATGTATATGGATAAGCACACCAAGGAAATGACAGATATTGGCTGATGATAAATGTGTATGAACATATAAATGTATGTGACTGGGTAGCTGTTGAGTTGCATCTGAAGGGATTGCTCACCACTAATATGGAAAAAAGACTGGAAATTGTTCCGGTGATCTCTCACATAAATAAAAGCTATATAAGTGAAAGCTGTCCATGGTTGGTTTGAATGTGTATTCCTTATTTTCCCATTTTATGTTTTCTTTAATAGTAATCAGCATCCAGAAGGGTTTTAAGTTGGGCAAGTTATTCTCTAGATGAAGAGTGCTTCAGTAAGTCTTGTTACACTGAAATAAATTCTGAACATTCCCTGTGAAGACAAGAGAAATAGGCTTGATGCCCTGAACTACCGAGGAATTGTTTCACCAGTAGTTGCGTAAAAGCCAGAGGATTTGGTCTGCACAACGGGCAGGAATAACCTCAGATAAATGTAATTTGTACATATTCCTTTAATATTGTGAAGTATTGCTATTTACAGCTTAAGATTGTTTGTTTATGAAATGATTGTCACGATACGAGGGATGCAAGTCTGCAGTCACTCCTTGTCCACACAGCGTCTTCTCTGTCTGTGGATCGGACGGGTGGGCAGAAATAAATCCTCAAGGCAAGAGTGTGCAGACCACAAACTCTGCCAGGTTCCTTGATATTGCATCTATTCTTCCACCAAAGCAATTACCCCGTGATGTGGCCAGTGCCCAGAAAAATCTCCCTGCCAGAAACACTGAAAGATCTATCAAAAAATGAATGACACCAAGGTACTTCTCTCCTTTAATTCAATAGTTTCAGTATTTGTGACCCGCTAATAAAGCAGCATAGACAGAGAAGAGGACAAGCCCAAAAAGCCTTTTTTTGGAAGAAGGCAAAGGAGCAAGAAGTCAGAGTGACAGCAGATGCCATTTCTCTGCTCCCATGGAGGATAGGACTGCTCGCCAATCTGCTCCTCATCAGCCGATGATAGACTTCGTTGGTAGGAGATTGCCAAAACTCAATCCCAGCGTTCCTCACATGCACCTGGATGGGGTGACAATTAACATGAGTCTGCTCCTGCCCTTGTTATGTACCATCTCATTTACTGTAAAATCTGTGTAGTTGGTTTCCACCTGACATTGGAATCTTAACTGGTGGGTCATCTTATCGCTGAAGACTTTGTGAGGGTTGCAGCAATATGGATATTAGACATTTCAAAGCGATGCCTTTTCCTGTTTACCCACATACTCTTCTCTGAGATACCTGCTTTCAGATTTTAAGTCCTTCCCTCTCATTGGATCACAGCTTTGTCTGCCATGTTCTGCTGCAAATGTTCAATTTATGCAAATTCTTTTTAACTCAGTTGCTTCTGAAGGGAGAGGTGGTTGGCTCATGCAGCCGTGCGAAACCTGGGAAATGGGGCCATGCCCCTTATTTTAAACACTCAGTGATTCAGAAGGAGGCTGGGTGTGCAGGGAGTCCTGAATGTTGTGTGAGGCTTGCTTGTTTTCCAGGCTGCAGGCACTATGGGATTACAAAACTGGACCAGTCCCTGAAATGAAATTGAGTCAAGCCACCTTTGACTCTGTCTACATAACAAAAAGTCAAGAAGATCAATAGATCAAAGCAATCAGTGCCCAAAGTCTGCACGACAGGCATTTCAGAGGTTTTACTTTGAACCGGTGACAGCCTGGGTATTATGCACCTCTCAAGCATGCTGCTGCTCCAAACCAACCACGCAAATGTAAATGGATCCCGCCCCGACCCCATGTCATATCGAGACAGATACAAGTGGTCTGCAGGGTCTTTATACCCAGGGCCCAGTGCTGAATTTGTTCCTGGGATATAATGGGTAGAGAGGTGATGCCACAGCTTCATCCAGGTGTTGCCTTCATCCAGGTGTTCCTATCTGCTGTCAGCTCCCTCCTTGATCTAATCTGATGGGCCTCTGCTTCTCATCAAAGGACACTTCTTCGTATGAACGTCAGTTCTACTCTCAAAGAAATTTTAACAAATAGGTAGGAATGTGCATATTTTTAAAGTTATAAAATAATTAAATTAATAAAAAATGACATCTGGAGTGTACATGTAATTGCTTCTGCCACCTCCTGTGTCCAGTGCCCAGGCACTTACACAGGTGCAAAGTAAGACACACTGTCAGATTACTGCACTAGTTTTGGAAGTGACTGAATGAGATGATTTCCCACCTTAACTAATTATAATTCTATGCTATTCATCCTATTTGCTGGTCAACACAATTTTTTAATGCCAGATTTCCCATGACACTTTGAGGAAGCTCCTGTAAACTTCTGCAAGACACTAACATTATTATTCTCATATCTCGCTTAACTCTCCTTTTCCATAGTGTCTATAAAAGCCCAGCAATGCTGAGGCTGCTGATTTGCTATGAGTGTTCCTACCCTGCTGAAAATCAGTACTGGGCAAGGTGATAGCAGAGTTCAGTCTTTGTATGAAAATTTATGCATGGAAAATGCTCTATTTACCTTCAAAAGTGAATGACCTGGAAAATCTGGCATGCCAGTTTTTGGATTGTTGGAATTATAATTAAAACAATAAAAAACATTAAACATCACAATGGAGTCTAATTAGCACAGTTTCTTTAAAGGAAAATGGTGACTCTCTAATCTCCTAGAACGCACAAATAAATGGAGGATAAAAATTATTTGGATTTTCGATAGCTTTTAGTATAGTCCACCAAGAGAAGCTACAAAAGAAACAAAGTGCCCAAGTACACAGAGGAAAAGCTCTCCTGCTTTGGAAACTGGCTACGGGACTCCAAAGAGGAAGAATAGGCTGTAGATTGCTGAAATGCAAAGGTTAACAGTGGGAACTTTTGAATGCATTTTTACAAGAACAGGTTTCTGCTTAAAAAAAAAAAAAGCAAATTTATTTAAATCACATTGTCTCATAGGAATGTGTTAATTTCAATGAAATTTGCCATGGAAAAGGTCAAAATGAGTCATGTGAACTTTACAGCTTTAATTATGTTGCAACGTTTCATTATAACTAGAATTTCATTTCATTACATGAACATTTAAGGTTACTATTTCACTTATACTTACAATTTACTATAAAAGTCAAAATGCTAAAGCAAAAATATTTGGGAAAAATTGAAATTAAACATATCAAAATTACAGAGGAAAAAAATCTCAATTTTCTTAAATCCTTTTTTCCCCCAGAACTTTTGTTCTGCATGAAATTGAAATTTTGTTTCTGGACAAGAGTTTAAAAAAAAAAAAAAAAAGAAGCAAGCTTTTAAACTACTGTCATTTTCTTTAGGATGGTGCTTTGTTTCTTTTCATAATAAAAAAGATGGGCCAAATCCCATTCTAGAATTTACATTCCCTAACCTATTTGTTAAAATCAAAAAAAGAAGCTGGGAAGTTGAGTTAGAGCTCTTGCAATAACCCTCACATTAATGTTAGTCAAACACTGAAAAGATTTAGAGGAAATTGTCGTGCTGAGACAAGCAAGATGAACACAGGGCAGCACTTTGGCAGGTGAGGCTCAGTGTTGCTATCTGAGCTGTAAGGGGGGAACGGTCTGTCCCACGCATATGTTATTCTTCAGATGCTAAGGGCATGTCTACAGGGCACATCCTCAGTGAGTTTACGGATTCAGTAGCCAACAGAGCTCATTCGTTGTGCTCACGAATAGTGCTGTGTGGAGATATCAGTAATTAAGTGCAGATCTTCAGAAAATAGACCCAGAGTATAATTTTCCAAAGCCTGTAAAAGTCACCTGGGAGTCATTGCTGTGGACAATTGGATGAAGACCTTAGCTCAGCAACAGCAACAGTCAGCAACCTTACCAGGGCATAAGAATCCATCATGAATAGCTTGAAGAATAACACACGAGACACCACAATGCAATCATATAAATCAAGCATATGCTCTTACCTGGAGGGCTGTGTTCAGTTCTCACCTTTCTGTCCCACAGGTGTGACAGAAACGGTAAAAACTCAGGGACAACTTCAGAGACAAGAAAGGTTTCGAGGGCTGGAAAAGCTCTCGTGCTGTGAGGTGTGAAAAGACCAGTAGCACTCGTGTGCGTGTTTTGCTCTGCAAGGAGCATCCCAAGGTTGATAGGATGCCGAGCTCTGTCCCCTGAGTGAGCACCAGTGTTGAGGTACATGTGAACGTGAGCCTGTGCAAAGAACGTGCGTGGCTCCAGCCTTGGGAAATGGCTTCACTGGAGCTTCCCAGCACAGGCTGATCCTGCAGGCAAAGCACCAAAGAGAAAGGGACACAATGAAAGTATGTCGAATAATAAACAATACAGAAAAGGTGCATGAAGGATTAATAAAGTCACATTTAATTAAGATAAAGGTGATATGTTAATGAAATAATTGCTTTTTCACACAGCACGCAAGCCAGATTACAGAACTCATTGCCACCATGCAGAACTGAACCAGATTTAGCAGAATTCAGAACAGAATTAGGAGCAGAGATAGGGTGCAGGAACATCCAGTAGTAAAGTGGTAAACAGTTTTCAGCAGAGCTCTGTAATCATAAACGGTCTTGCGTTCGGGTATAGTCTTTCTCTAATGGGGTTGGACAGAAAAATTAGGTTCATTATCTTTAAGACAGAGCTTTGTTTTTTTATATAGTACCGTAAGTCTTTGGACTTTGTGGAATTCTGGAAATGGTGGCAAACACCTAGTTCATAGAGAATATTATTCCCAATGTATAACTGTTAAATCAATTTAGGGAATGCCCGTGAGAGAATGATAGCATCCAAGGAATTCTGCAAACAGACTTCAAATTATATAATAAAGGTGTGGGGGTTTTTTTGAGCCTAGTAAGTGTTTTCTGTACAGGTAAGAATAAAGATCGATAGTTTCTCTCTGAAACCGGTTTGACTGATACAAACACTCCATAGAGAGGGCTTTATCCCATCCACAGGTTCCGCGGGTGAGCTCCTTGTCCCGGC
The DNA here is from genome assembly GCF_000690835.1 of Fulmarus glacialis. Taxonomy (NCBI): domain Eukaryota; kingdom Metazoa; phylum Chordata; class Aves; order Procellariiformes; family Procellariidae; genus Fulmarus; species Fulmarus glacialis. The sequence continues at coordinate 73,751 of NW_009217767.1, forward strand.
TGTAGATCTCTCACATTATAACAGGAAGGACTCTTAAAGCCCTGGGGTTTTGCCGAGGGCATTTTCCCCGTAGAAGCATGAGGGAAATGCATTCCAGCACAGCTGCAGAGGTCAGGAGGGAGCGGCAGCCCTCGGAGGCCTGGGCCTTTCTGGGTGACTCTGGGGTGGGAGAAGAGGTGGTGCCCCAGCCCAGCCCACGCCTGGCAGGGTGCTGGCTCAGGTCTGCACCATGAAACCTCATCCCCTAGCATTTTGGGATGACTTCTAGACAAGTTTTGTGGTTCCACCACTGTTAAGCACATCTTATTGCTTTTCTCTATAAGCTTGTTTTTAAAAAAATCTTTTGCATGACTTGAAACAACCACCAAAACCGCAGTGGTTTTCTGCAACTAAACCAACCAACTCGAAGCCAAGTTAAAAGGAGCTGTGGCAAAATAATACTCGTGGGCAGCTGGGAGGCTCCTTGCCCGATTTGGTGACGTTGCTTTTAGATTCACCTTTGATCTAATGCCTGGGCAGCTCTATCTGTTTCTAAAAAAAACCCCTTCTGTTTCATGAATAGCATCTTTTTAGCTAGTTGAAAGTGTTCCCATGTTTGCTTAGGTGAAATCAGCTGGTCTGCAAATGACTGTGTATGCCTTGTGCAAATTTAGACTCTGCTTTCTGGCCTACAGATGTCCCAAACCACTGCTGAGCCATTTCAGTTTTTCCTTGTGGATTAGAAAAACTCTACAGCCTCTTGCTGTGACAAAAAAAAAAAAAGAAAAAAGAAAAAAGAAAATTACATAATTTCTTCTGCACTGCTGCAAACGGAGGCTTTTTTGAGCATATAGTAGATTATCTATGTGATTTAAGTGAAGCTGCCTGTTTTTAACACAATATGAAATCTATCTGAATATAGATACATTCCATGTGGCACTTTGTGGTAGTGTCTTGAAAATATTGTAATAATTAGCGGGGAGCCACAATAGAAAACCTCTTAATTCTGTGCTGCTATCCTCCCATTCCTTGGTACCACAGATGAAACAAAATGGGTCACATCTGCAGTATTGTGTAGGGGTTTGTTTGATACACAGTACTGCATTATACACATATTCAAAACTGTAATAACACTAAAGCGTGAAATAGCTTACTCCTGAAAATATTCATGGCAGGATGTAGATGCAGCCTCTTGCTCCTGAGCCAGCATATACGTCTGGATCAATGACCAGAACTGGCAGGGGTCTGCTGGAAGGAATCCATTATCAGGGTCTGCCATGCCTCAGTTTTGTGCAGAGAAGCTGAACAGTGGGGTACGAGCAATCAAAATACGTATACAATAAATCACCAGCAAAATTTTGCTATGTTCAGTTTCCATAACATTTTCCCTCTGTCGTTACTTTCTATTACAACTGACTTTTTTTAATATAGCAGAACAATGATAAGCAAAATATTTTGCTGGAGCCTAGGCCTTTTCCATTGTGCCACTGCCCTTGGAATCAATTTCTTTATTCTTAGCCTGACCTTGGTATCCATTTTCCTCAGTATTCAATTCAGCTGTAAAATCTTGAACTTCTTTAGACCTTCTCCCATCCCCCAGATACCCAGTGCAAGGGACATTTGTATAAGGAAACTGGAGTCTGAAAGGCTCTTGCAAAGAAAAATTGTAACTAGATAAACAGAACCTGAATGCACTCAATCTAATATGTGCCTCATTTACACAAAACACTATTAGCCCCATCCTGTTTGCTCAGAGTACAGCAGAGGCAACTTGCTTGCATGTCTGAATAGGGTGCTTTAGATAATACCGTGTGTCTTCAGACATGCAAGAACTATTTCCATAATATATAAGGAAAAATGTTGTATTTAATCCATCACCAGTGGGTTCACGGAGCGTAAGGATTGGATTTCTTTTTTCACATTCTTACATCGCTGCCTGCATTAATATTAGGCTGGGATTGAAGCGAAAATGAAGTGCCAATTTCAGCATACAAGCCAGGGAAGACAAGCAACAAATAAAACAGAAAAGAAACCATCTTACCAGCCAAAGAAATAAAAACACATTTAAAATGAATAATCTGCATTGCAGAAGCTCTCACTGTCTCTCCGCACTCCATGCGAGCCCTGCTGGGAAGCCATCGGAGAGGAGCAGCCTGCTGCACCTCGGGGCACTGGTCATTGGCAGAGGGGAGCGAGGAGGGCCAGGGTGGGCTGCTGCAGGGTAGCCAACGCGCCCCAACGGAGGGGTGTGCAGCAAACGTATGGCAGCCAGCAGAGCAGCAACAGCCCATGAGCCAGACACTGCAAGTCCTTCACCAGAGGATCTTCACCCTGCAAATGGTGTGGCTCCCAGAACAGCCATGCATGCCAGGAACTGAGCAAAATGAGAAAAAAACAATTAGTTGTGGAAGAAGTCCAGAGAAGGTGCTGGTTGTCCCTTGCTGCCTCTGCTGTGTCACCGCAGAGAGCCTGGCTGCCAGTTTGCCAGCAAACGCCTCAAGCAGTCCAGTCCCAACAGAAGCCATCTAAGAAGGGCTGTGAGACTGTGTTCAGGGCACTTGGTTTACAGAGGATGCAGCACGGTGTGCCAGTATGGGGTGCTCTGCCACTGTGCTAGCCTTCAGCTTTCCTCCTGGGAAGGCGTCTGTTGGGGTGCATCCCATGAGTGAGGGGCAGGCGCAGAAGGTGCCTGGGGCCCCTGTCTGGAAAGATGAGTAAGTGAGGTCTAGTTTTAGGACTGGAAAGTTTCTCATGCATGTGTTTAGGTCTCGGCAATAAGAGCACCTGCTTTTGTCCTGGGATGCCTCCTTCTCTCCGCATTCCAAGTCAGGGCTGGCTGGCCTCCACCAACATGAAGATGGCTTCCCTGACTCCGGAGCAACTGTAGGGGGGAAAAATTAGAAGAAAGCCTGTAGAAGTGTTACCAACTGTATTAGCATGAGACTTTGAAATAAAAGAAATATCCCTGGTGTGACAGGGGAGGGCAGCTCTACTGGTGACGTAGAGAAGCCCCATGCCTGGCCAGGGCTTGCAGACGTCAGGACTGCAGTATGTTTCATTCTTGTTACCATAGTTAAGCAAGCCATTAACAAACTCATTGTGCTTTAGCTAATGACTAAGACAAACTTTACAGAGGGGATGCTTTCAATTACAAGCTGCTCTTGTCCATGCTGTGTGGCACCGAGAGTCCTGCTGAGGCAGCCCTCGCCCCTCAGGGTGTGCTCTGTGCCCCGGGGATGGGGTTGCTTTCCTCAGAGCGACAGTGGTTTTGGGGGCCTGGGTGGAGTGTGGTCACCTCGGGGCGGCCCTCTGCCCACCACGGCCACCCATGTCCCACTGCCGCCCCCATCCGAAGAGTGAATTAATAACCAAGAAACGAGACAGAAATGGGGTCTGGAGAGGTCTTGGCATTTGAATGTCACCACGAGCATGCGGCATGGGAGAGTAAAGGTTTCTTTCCTCCCTGTGTTTACCACTGTCTGCGCATTG
>NW_009217767.1:77324-82158 GCF_000690835.1 Fulmarus glacialis
ATTACACTGTTGCCATGGCGACCCTGGCACAGCCGCGATGAGGAGCGCTGATGCCGGCGGCCCCGCACAGGGCAGTGGCACAGGCGGCGCAGCCGGACACGGGGACACCCCAAGGGGCGCAGCACCCGCGCACCCCACCTCACCCGCGCCCAGCAAGGGCGCCCGTCAGACCTGCCCGTGCCAGGTGGATGGGGCAGCAGAAGAATCCTCTCCTGGGGTCCGGCAAAATTAGTCCTTAATTCATTTTGGGGGGAATCAGGCTCCTGCAGTAAAAGTGAGAAGGGTGTCCTTTACCTCCTTGGTACCGGCGGGGTGAATCCTGGTGTCTGGCTGTTTAGGGATCAATGGCGAGCCTGTAAGGACAGCCTGCGCTTACTAAGGAGGGCAATCGCAGTGATGGATTTTTTATCATTAAAATGATTTTATAACAAAGAAACAAAGGAACCTGATCTTTCTATTCTTCTCTTCCTTCTTGTGAGCAATCTCAGCTTTGCAGATATTGATTCTTCTTGCTCGGATGGACTTTATTTATTTCCTATCATGGACATGAGTGTTTATTTTTGGTAAATTCTACTTTAGCCTTTTTGCCTTCACCTTTTTCCCTTTTGAATGGTCAGCGATGGAAGTTCATATTTCCCCTTTTTGCTCAAGCAATGAGGGTACAGTTTGTCGTGAGCTGCAATCATGGCAATAGTTTGATTCAAAGTATCTCAGCTTCAGCATACAGTAACTAAGCCCAGGATTGAAAAGCACTAACAATGGGAGAATAAAATCTGCCTCCGACACTTGATAAGATTATTACGATAGGGCGCAAAAAGCTTTTGCTTTCTTTTCTGCTGCTTTGCAGACCTCATAACGCCCCGCTCAGATTTCTGCATAGTTAATTTGTCAGTTTATAAATTACCACATTACGTTAACGCTGAATGCTTCAAAACACAAATATATGCACAGAGGGCTTGAATATTTGAAGTGTTTTAGTACTATAGGGAAATAATTTTGTTGTCAAGCTGTGGCAGATATAGAAGTGCTAGGGGATACATGACCATTTCATCAGGACGGTGTCGATGATGGCCTATGAACATCCAAGGGGGGAAATCATCTTTTATCACTATTGTGTACCATGCAGGTCCAGATGGAGGATAAAACATGCATGAGTTGCCCGCAGCTCTGAAAATAATTATACTCATTTGCCAGAAATGTAGAAAGTGCATCCAACCAAGTTACCACCCATCATAGTGACACTCCGTTTGCATACTGATGAAGTTTAAAGCCAGAGACAATGGTGTTGGTATCAATAGCAGAGGGGGCTGGGAATCACCAGTGCTATAGGATTAATAGTGCCATCATTTTATATTATGCAGCATTTCACTTATGCTGCATATCAAAAGACTCTTGGTGCTGATGCTCACCTAGCTGTTTACAAGATTGTTTTGGCTTAAGACTCCAAACATTACAAGAGATTCTGGGGAGTGGGGAATGAAGACTGTTATATCCACCCCCTGTGAAGGGCTTCTCGGCAATTACGTGCTATGCGCTATGAATGTATACACAGATCTACGTGTGCGTGTGCGTATGGCAGGGGAGTCACACATGCTATGCGCACTAGCAGTCTCTCTCTTCCTCTCCAGAAGACTGCACTGGAATATGAGCGAAAGATAATATGCACATGCTAAGCTCTGGTGCCACTGCAGAGTAATTGATGAATGGGTTTTTAAAGTGTAGAATGAGAATGAATACAAGTAGGACCCAGGAGAATAATTCTTTATATTGCAATCAGCACTGCTTATATGTAGTTGGTTTAATAGTAGAAATCTGCAATAAAGAACACAGAGTTTGTTATTTAATCCTTACCAACTGAAAAAGAAAATTATTTTGGAATACTTCTACGATTAGATATATTATTTTAAAATTGAATTATTTTGGGGCACTATTCAGTTTTAAGTGACCATTAAGTAAAATAACCAATCAACTACCATAAAGTGAGATGATTTTCACATTTCTCTAAATAATTAATTCAAGTTATATATACATATATAGACACTATGATGTATGCACAATATGCATATATGCCATTTTGGCTATTCCAGTACTCCTTGCATTCCTTAAAATATTCATGGTAAAGTACTGTCTCAATATGCTTTTGCATATGTGCTTGTTATCACATTGCTAGTTAAAGTATGCCTTCAAAAATAAAATAGAATAAACCCTGAAGTAGTTATTTGATTCATTGATTTATATAGGACCTTTTCCTATTCTAACGAAGAAACTTAGGTATAGCTGCAAATATGTTGGCAAATATTAAGAAAAGAATGTTAACATAGCACATACCCAAGCATAGGCAGAAGAACATCTTGCTTATCTATAAAATGACTACTCTATAGTGTACTGCAAGCTAGAGGACATATCTAATAAAAATGGGTAAAGAAGTTATGTTTTATAAAAAGAGAGTTTAGGCTTCCAATTTTATTTTAGTTCTGGTAAAACTAGTATGTAATCACCATGAGATGATCTCTGATGTAATTCCATAGATCATTTATGTGACACCAGCAATGAATCAGGCCCATGTGTTTCATCGTTTGATAGAATCTTAACAGTTTGATACTTTATGTTTTCAAGGCTTTGAAAGAAGAAAAATGGATGACGGAGTAGTGAAAGTGTGCTTGCTCAACGACGTAGCAGATTGATCTGGATCTAAGTATACCACTAGGCAAAATTAATTCTTGTCTTGTGTAAACAAAATAGAGCAGAGGAACTATGGACTTTACGGTCTCACTGCTTGTGGGCCCATTTCCTTTTCGTGGTGACACATTTCACTAAGTGATAATGCAGTTTTTATGAAGTCTGGCTGTCATCAGAGGCTGCAGGACAGCATACACTAATGCTGCCATTAGTGTACACTGTCTTATTAACATGTACTCTATGCTAGTTATAGGGATGCTCCTGGCATTCAGCTGAGTAATGAATCAGGAGAAATATCTTGCAGTTATTTGGCCAGCAAAAAGCAAAGATGGTGATTTGAATAAGGAAAAATCTAGAAACTGAGATGCACCAAGATCAGACAGTAGAGTAAATTCCAGGGCCAAAAGGATTTCAAAACACTTGATTGAACTAAGAATAGCATACAGAAATTAAAACTTTATTATGGAGAGACATTTCTACCAGAAAAGCCAAACAAGGTCATGAGATTATTTTCAGATCTCATTTGACAACATCATCCAACATCTAAATGGAAAAAAACCCACCAAACCTTGCAGCAAAAAAAAAAGTTTAAATCACCTCAAACATAAAACATGACTTTACACAGTGTTTCTGCAGCCATAATAAGGGAGTTACTCAGATGAGTAACTAAGCATAAGGGCAAGGCAGGGGTAGTTGAAGCCAGGTTTCATAAGGGGACTTCCTGAAGCATAGGGGATGTGCAAGTCTTGTCTCTGGAGGTTTCCTTCTTGCCTCAGGAACCTGGCTGTCAGGGGACCTTGCCAGTCGTCACCTTGTTCCTAACCTCCTTTACTTGAGAAAAGCCGTTGCGGAGTTGGCGAAAGGGCAAGCTCAGCTACCGTCTGACTGGCCCCCTGCCTCCGAGGGGCTCTGAAATGCACCGGTGGGACCAGCTCCTGCATCATGCGCTGGGCCAAATGAAGCAGAATTCTGTAGATGCCTTGATTCTGTCCAGTTGCTGAACAATACCTGCCACTACCTATAAAGCAAACCTCAGAAAAATTCCTGAGTGTCAGAAGTGATTGGTTAAAAACTGCATAAGGAAATTGCTGCATGTGGCAAGGACAACTGGAGATAGTTTAAACAGGACTTGTCCCTGTCTCTGCAAGCTGTAACCACCAACAAGGGGGGAGATCATCAGAAAGCAGCTTCATTTCTGGCAGTCAGTGGTTCTTAAACTCTTGATGTTCCTAATAGTTTTCAGTTAACTCATGCAGAGAGGGCTAACTATGAAACTGTCATACATAAATTTGAGGAATCCTGCACCCTGTATAAATGTATTGGCTTTCATAAGACTCTTCAACATATGGTTTATATGTTTTTAAATAGAGACAAGAGGAAGAGAGGGAGGAAACAGAAGTCTTCCGAATGATCGAACCCTGAAGGTGCAATCTCGCTGTCGGGCTAGGGCGATTAACTGCACCCCTGGTTAGAGATGAGGTCCTTTAGCCAGACACTCTGGGGAACAACCAGAGGACCCAGAAATAACTTTTGACAAGACAGTCAGAATTTGCCAGGCAAATGTAGTCAGCTGCTTTCTCCTGAAGCTGAGGGAAAGCAGAGAGTGCTGCACACTGTGAGTGCTGGGGGATCCAAAATGGCACGAAAATAGACAAGTGGCAGAAAGAGTCACCAGGGTCAAAGCTGGAACTGATAAAAACTAGCACTGAGCTGAATACACTATGGCAAAATACACAAGTCAAGACAGTGCCCAGCATTTAAAAAAGGACGTGTTACAGTAGATTATATAGCTTCAAAAAATTTCCAAGGATTTCCATAGTGCTCAACTTAGAGAGGATGACGACAGTACCATTAGCTCACAGAAAATCCTCTGCAAAGCATTCACCAGTATCATGGCTCAGGGTAAATGGACCATTAACTTATACTAAACATACAGAAATGCTGGCTGGGAGAAGACATCTAGCCCAGCCTCCTGCTCAAAGCAGGACTTTCACCAGCACATTATCCAGGAAGTACGAGTTGTCCCATACTGCCATTCTAGTCAACAAAAACCTAAAAACAAGAATGCTTGTGTTGCCAGAAGGTAATCTCAGCTTCACTGGAGATTTGCAGGAGTGTAAAAACACAGAAAAGAAAAAGAAAAAGAAAAAGAAAA
>NW_009217768.1:0-13110 GCF_000690835.1 Fulmarus glacialis
AACTGAGCCCTGGGGAACACCGCTCGCCAACTGGATTTAACTCCAGTTAAAATGGAGCAGAAAAAAAGGCATAGCCTGCAAGGGAAAAATGAAAGTCTCACCAACACTCACAGAGCATTTTAGTACTTCAGCAGAATTCTCTCTCTCTCTCTCTCTCTCTCGTGTCCGCAGTCAGTCTCCTTTATGCTGGTGCAAAGCAGGTATAAGCCCATTTTGCTGGTTGTTTAAATTGGGTTTACAGCTACTATAAATGAGGTGGGTAGGACAAAGCAGTTGAATTGCTTCTCCAAAACAAAAATTGAGGCTGGAGTTCTTTCTCAAGGTCTCCACTACATGTGTTTGTCCTTAGAATCCCACAGCTGAATCATAAGCTAAGTTCTTGATCTAGTATTACTCTGACTACACACTTTGCAGTTCCCATTACAGACTGGTCATTTTAACAGTCATTTATTCATAGTATTTTTTTGGGAGAAGGGTCTAAAATCTCTTTTTACCATAGGCATAATTGTACACAGAATGCGGCTCTTCGTCTGTCTGTTGTTTCTTCTATAACAGTCCAGGTTAAGCCAGCAATTGTAAAGGACATCGGTCAATGTTTTTTAATGTGTAAATAAAGCAGTGAATGTTTCATTCTGATTGTTTGGCAAATAAGCATTATAATGTAAACTATAGAAACCTTTTTACTGCTAACACTTTAATTCTTGGAGTATCTTTAGATCTGTGTTCTGTAAGAAATGTAGTTGCCTGAAAACTTAAGCAAAACTAAAAAATAACCTCTGGATTTGCTTAAGTGCAAGGGCTTGTCACAACTGATGAAAAAGAAATGATACAGTATACACAGAGATCATCTTTGGGAAGGACTTTTTCCTCAGTGAGCTTTTCTGTGAGAAGAGCTCAAATCCAGTCACAGAGGTCTCATTTGCTGGCAAGGAGAAACCAGACCTTTCTCCCCGCTCAGTCCCAGTAACTAACAGCGCTGTACCTGCTGGGTTAGAGCAGAGTAGCTGTGTGGCATGCAAGACAACTATAGAAGGAAACTGAGCCAGACTAACATTTTTAAGAAGTATGTTGTTCAGTAAATGGTAGTGAATGTTTTCATTTTTTAATGGATAACTGAATATTTTAATACACTGAGTTTAACAGAGCAATTATTCTCAGCCTCGGAGGAGGTGAATTCAGAGATAGGTAAGGCACTGGTCATTGAGGAGAATGACCTTGGCTATGCTGGCACAGTGGAACTTTCTTCTTCTGATTCAGAGTTAGCGTGTGTTCGTTATATCCATGTTCTGATAGGAGATGTTGCTGTTGCTGAGATGTTAATGCTGCTGTTGCTATAAAAGCTTTACAGTATCATTGTAGGACAACTGATTAGTAGAGGAGGAGTCTGGAATAAATTTCAGAGACAAATCTGACCTACTAGATTTATACTACGAAGATGAAGGATCCTTTTTAAAACCCCAAAGAAAATTAATTCATCCCTAGCAGTCTCTTTCCTTTCTTCAGGTGGCATTGGTTTTTGTACAGTGTTAATACTCTGCTACGGTTACTACCCAGTATAGCTCCAAAAATCAGCCTATGTGCAAATTCTTGCGCTCCTGTTTTGGTGATGAAAGGTAGCTTTGGCAATCTGAACTCAGGCACAAGAGCTAGGAACTCCAGAGTTTCATTTCTAACTCTGGTGCTGATTTTATCTGAGCTTGGCTAAGCCACTTTTCAAATTTTGGCATAAAAGTTTGGCTCTGAAATTCTGTATTGAAGATGTTCTGATTTATATTTTTCTTCTCTAAAATAAAATACTAAATGCAAAAATTTTAGAAAGCAAACTGCAGAATCATTATTACAAATTCTAACAAAATTCTAACACTTTTTTTTCCCCCCAATTCCCACTACGTATATGTTGGCGGGGTTTTTTTGGGGGGCAGGTTGGTTGGTTGGTTGGTTTTGGTGTTTTGGGGGGGAGGAGGGTGCTGGTGTTTTGGTTTGGTTTTTGTTTGTTTGTTTGTGTCCACACTTCTCTGCAGTTTTCATCACCCACAGTTTGAGATCTAACTGAAGTTTGAAAAGAGTTTGCAATGGCAGCTGCTGTCTGATTGTCCACAAATGGAGACTTCTTAGAGGAGATGAGTTAGGTAATTGAGGGCTAGATCAAATGCTTGCTAAAGTTAATAGCCAAACTCTAGGTGACTTTGGTGGTTCATACTTAGTTGGCAGTCACTAGGAAGGGCAAGGTAGTGACCTTTCTCCCAAAAATCATGACCAAGGAGTACTCGGGGAAAGGAGAGAGAAAAACGCTGTCTTGGGAACGGCAAGGACTAATTAACTAAGTAAGGGTCAGCTTGTGCACCTAGTTTTAGAACACTATATTTAATTAATATATACAGCAGTTTTTCAGTGTTTTTTTGTTAGACCTCTTTTCCATGGACCTTGAAAAAGGAAAGTTCACTTTTAATCTTAAAAAACCCTCAAACAAACAAACAAACAAACAAACCCCAAAAGCAAATACCAGCACTTGCTCCCACCAGTCTGACCCTTAACTCCTGTCTTTGTTCTACAAACTACTTCACGTTTTAGGCAGTGACTGAAGCATACCAGAATTAATGAATAACTCACTTTGGCTCAAGAGAGGAGGGGAGATGCAGTTGAGCCTAAACCGCAACTGGTCACAATGGAAAATCAGTGTATTTTCAGTTGTAAAGCTGTAACTGCTTCTTTTATTCCTAGTTTAGTGATACAGGAGAAGGGTGAATAATTGCCCTGAAACTTTTTGGATGATCTCTTTGACTTACTGGGTCAGGCACTTACTTATTCGCTTCATAGACTTCTGTGTCCTCATATCAGTACAAAATGTATTTTCACAGGTGACAATGGATAGAGACAAATAGCTCAGTCCATTTTCTCAGCCTTGTCATCAGTTTCCCATTTTAATGGGGAGACGAAAAAAAGGAGGAAGTAGGGAAGGGAGTCTGGTAGCGATGGAGTATTTATGAGATGATGGGGTTTCATGAGTGAAGGCTAAACCAGCAGTTTCTTAATTTTTCTCATCAACTGATGTTGCGTAGGACATTCATTCAGAGCAGGGATTTGCATTTGTTTCCCACATCCAAAGCAGGTACTGCTCTACCTCTCGTCAGTTTTTTTTCCTATTTTATACAAAGCAGGTGCTATTTGGAGCAAGCAAACAACTACAGTGCTCACCTGCATTTGCGTTCCTTCTGAGTCAGGTAGAGCAAGGACTGGAACATGCATGTTTTATATGCCAAGTAAGTGCTCTGTTTAACAGACTAGAGTCGGTTTTGCATTTGTGTCTTTCATTTACACGTGGTGAAAGATGATTCTGTTTCTCAACTCACTTGTCTTTGACCTGAGGAACATTTCTGATAAATATCTTGTTGAAATAGAAGCTTGCAAACCATTGGATCTGATGAATCATCATTCTCTAGACAAAACAAGTTTCCTTGAAATTAGTCATTCCTGGACTAGTTTTAATCGAAGTACTTGATACAAGGTGGTGTGGCTACCAGACTTCAACAGGTCTATGTGCCTCCTTAAAGAAGTGAAGGCAAATTAAAAATCAGTCAGTGAAGGCCTTATTCACATCACTGGAAGTACAGTGAGTAAAACTTTCCACAGGAGGTGGTGCTGTACACACACCTCAGTTCGTTGTGTCTCAAGTGGCTGAGTACCTTTCAGATTATGCAGGAATCCACATAATCTGCAACCATTAAAAAACTGGTAGCCTAGACCTGCAGTTATAACAAAACCAGTATTTTTGGTTTTTGGCACGCTCTGCCTGTAAATTGTTGCTCATACTGTGCAGTTCAAGATTGTTTTTTTTTTTTGTGAGCAGTTCCATAAGGGCATTTGTACTGCAGCAGAACACTCCGGGCGTGATAGACTGCACATATCTGGGGTAGCCTGAAAGGTCTCTCCATTGAGGTACAGCCTGCTCTGTCTGAGCCAGCCACGCTAGCTTTATGTTCCTATGCCATGGTGTTTGGGCAACCAGTCAGTCTCGTGGGGTTTCTTTGCATAATTAAAAAACGCTTAATAGTCATACATGTGTATGTGTGTGTGCACTTAGACATAGAGGGAGAAGATGCTGCCCTCAGTAAGATATGCATGAAAAAGGATTTGCTGTGGGATGGGTAAAATTTGAGTTCTGGGTGGAATAGCCTTCTCCCTGTTGCTGAGAAAGATGCTGTTACTAGGTGACTAATACTTCTAGTGGACAATAACGCGGCAGTTGCTGCGGGAGTGTGCTTACATGTACCTTTGTGTGTCTGGTAGGCTATGTGTGAAACTGTGGAGGGGGGTGGGCTGTTAAGCCAGTTTTCATGGGAGTGGTGGTTGTGCCAACTGCCTTCTCAGTCTTGCGTCCCCCTGGGCGCTCTTTCCACTGACTCCTCAGGGTGCTGCGTGCATGTCTTCGCATGGCTGCCGGGTGCCGTCAGGCTCCACCTTGGGGATTGGGACTGTGGAGGGAGATGTGTCAGTTTTCAGTGTTGCGGGCAGCTTTCCAGCCAGGCAGTAGCAAGGACTCCTCGAGTATCGTTTGCTGGCCTTCTCCCATGCCTCAGAGCTATTTGTGGCATCCACAGACATGAAAATAACCTATCGAAGGGGGATGATTTTGCTGTTATCAAAGAAGAGTGGGTTTTGTTTGTCTTCTGAGAGAGCCGTCATGATGGTTGTTTTTCTCCCCTATCACTTCTTTGAATTTCAGCTGTGCAGTGGTGTTCAAGAGTGAGGCTGGGGACTGGCAGACTGTGCAGCGTACTGCTGGAAGCTCTTCTTGCTCAGCCTCGCACCAGTGAGACTGGCTTACTGCTTTTAAGGCATTTAAGCAAACAAGTAATATCATCTAATTGTACAGATCAGCTATGGCGGTCTGATGGACAGAGTCTCGCACAAGTTCTGGCACTGGAAGTTCAGCTGGCCGGATCCAGCCTTGGGGAGATGGGAGGTGATGTCGTACAATAAGCGGTGACAGGATGGGCCAGTTCAGCAGATGTGTTTTGTCCGGACAAGTGCTGTGGGCAGTGAAAACCAGCACCGTTTTCCTCAGACTTGGTATTAACTAAATGCTCTGACGAGTGTTAAGAGCTGTGCTGCTCCTGGGCGTTTGGTGCAGCATGTCTTCCACCTGCCAGAAGCCAGCTGTCCTCGGTCTGGCATTCCAAATAGTGCCAGGAGAAGCACGCCTTATGCCTCTTTTCCTTTTGCCTCTATTCAGGGAGGCTGGGGAGAGGGTGGTGTTTTAGCAAGCTGTTCAGAGTGGATAGGGGGGCACTCGCCTTGCAGCGGGGGGACACGACAAATGCTTCCCATAACCATTTCCGTAAGAAGAGTCCTGTTACAGAAGCACTCTGCTGGCTGCCAACTTGCGTTTTTCTGCTTGCTGCTTTCTTGCCTGCCCGCTGCCATTGTCTCGACACGTGGGCGTGCTGCAAGGTGCTTGCTGTCATCCACCCTGGAAATGCCTTTGTACCAGTAGTGAGCTGATCCATGGGTTGAGGTTATAGTGCAACAGTTTAGGATAGAAGGCATCAGAGGGATGCAGCTCTGTTAAACTAATCTTTTTGGTGCATCAAGGTATAGTCCAAGCAATTTAATAAAGCATGTCAATGAGTAACTCTCAGAAGCGTCAATGTGCTTAGTGTGGAATTTGTGTATGTCACACTCGGAACAAAGGTCTCCTGCATTGCTTGTTACCGATTAACTTGTCTGGTATTATGCAAGCTACCTCTACCAGCTGAGAACTAACTCTCCCCATTCACAGGGCAGCGCAGCTTGTAAAACATTACACAGCAGAAGTGCATAGCATGGCAATGAACCTTTCACTGAGGGCATTTCAGCTGTACAGCATTTCCTTCAGGAGTCTTTAAAATATTAATAAAGAAGCCATTGTTTCACTCAGTCATACGGCAATTTTGCAATGAAGTCTTTTATTAGGGGCCCATACTGAGCTGCATAATCCAGGGTAAGATGCTTTTAATCATCTCCAGTGAAAAGAAACAAAAAATTGGAGGGTTTGGGTGAGGTTGGTTTTTGGTGGGGTTTTTTGCAAGTTTTTGTCAAAGCGGTGACTATTTTTGTCTGTCAGTTGGAAATTTCAGTCTCTCCTGGTACAAAATGATCTGTCAGATAATGATTATTATGATTCAAGTGCTTCTCCATTTTAACTTTCTGAGACTTTTTATCTAACAGCTGTGGGAACAGGTTGGAAAGAATCTGGAGTGTAGGAAAACTTCATCTTATTTGGTGGTGTTTTTGCATATCAGAGGATGTTAGCCAGCACTGGAATTCTGTCTCACAACGTTTCCTGATGCTTTATATGTACTTGTACAGAGAATTAAGTAATCTTTTTGCCTAGGCCTATCTGAAGAGAAATTAAAATTAAAAATAGCAATAATAGAGGGATGGATTTTGAACACATGTTGGTGATTTCTCTTTAAAAAAAATAAATTATGGTTTATGGTATTATTAGGTCACTTGCAGCCTAATTTTGAACATAGGTTGTATAATTATTATACTTGTGGGCCAGACAGGCAAACTAAACTAGTAACTTGTTTAAACAGAGTTGTGAAATAGTCCAGCTCTTGTGCTTCCACTTCTGGGTAAGATCCGAGGTCCAATTGCCCCTTGTTCTGCCAAGTCTAAGGTTTATAAGTGCCAGAGAGAAGAAGTTAACGAGTGTGAACCAAGCAGCTCCCAAAGCTCTTCAAGTTTCACCTGATCCTGAAGGTAACCTACGTGATAAACAGGGCTTGGTTTTTGGCATGTGTTGTGTTGCGCTTAGCCAGGTAATTTTGTGGAGGGAAGGTCAAGGCAGAGGGAAGGCGTGACACTTCTTGATAACTCATCTGAGGCCCAGTTTGTGTCTTTGGGGCTGCTGCCTTCTTTCTTTCCCTTGGCATGTTGTCATTTTGAACCAAAAAGCCCAGGTCCTCTTTCCATTACCCCTCTTCCTCCAGCTGCATCATAGCAACAATTCAGCTGAAACTCAGCTGCATAATGGGCAGACTACAGCAAAGAAGAGAAAAAGGCCCAGGGGAATAGCTTATACAGCAAAAGCAGTAAGGGGACACTGTAATTACACAGTCACATAGAAGCTCAGAATCTCCTTTCGTTTCTTGACCTTTTTTGGGGATAAGAGAAGCACTGTTTTTCTGTAGCACACACTGCTGTGTGATGCAAATATATTTTTATGTGGATTCCTATTATTGACCTCAGCCAGTTGCACCTCCCACCTCTCTCTGAGAGGTCAAATAGGCAAATAATTAGCTCTATCAGTACTTTCTGTTGTAGGGTTTGCCCCTTCCCTCATCAGTGCAACCTCCTTGACTGACTACTGTAAACTAGCAGTAATTAAGAGGAGAATTTAAGTCAGCTATCTGCATACCTGTGTTGAAATGTATGTGGAACATGGGAGGAAAAAACCAAAGCCAAACATGTCTTAATATGAATAGAAGACTGTGAACAAGATTTCCTATCTCTCATAGACGCTAACACCATGGAATATCTTAAGAGTTTATCAAGCTCTAGAAACCACTTCTTCTTTCATAAGTAATAATAATAACTAATTATTCAAAGTGTAGTGTCATACTAATATTGGTTTTGTGTTGTGATAATACTAAGGGCTTAGACATTGGCTGCGATGACCTTGTGCTAGCAGCTGTGCAAACACAGAACAAGATGGCAGTGGTCACCTGAAAGGGTGTTGGCTGTAATCTAGGGTTCCTCGAAGTCACCGAGCATCTTCTGATTTCAGGAAGAGCTGGAGTCGCCCTCTTCCTCTTTAGCACTAAGTGCATTGGCATATAGGCAGGAATGATATATCTACAAGCATATCTGAGATACACTGAGATATGTAGGCAAGTCTCTGGGCAAGTGGCAATTCTCTTAAGTGGCCAGAGTTGCTAAGTGGGCAAATTCCCTTCCGTGTTGGTGTCAGTGGTAGTTACTGCTGTTCTGCTGGGGAGAGACAGTGTGCCGAGACTATTCAGCCACAAACTAGGAACTGTGGGCTTTCTCTGGTAGCTGCCTTACTCAGTCCAGCTGTTGAATAGGAACTTGGTCACGCAGGTGTCAAGAGTCTAGTCCTATCATGAAGGTACATGTTTTAGCACATAGCAGAAGTGTTGAAATCGCAGAGGGCTGCTGAGACTTGAAACAAGCTCTTGACCTCGTAATACTGACCCGTTTCACAGGGGAATGGAGCTTTCTAGATTCAGTGACGTTGCTTAGAAGGTACTTTGAGCACTACGCTGGGGGAATTTACGCCATTAGGTTGGTAGGATGTTTCCTATCATCACAGGGAGCAACAGTCTACACAGGGGCTTGTGATGGTGCATGCCACTACTTGTGGACCAGGTGGTGCTTTTGTTTGGTTGGGGTTTTTTCAGGGTTTTTTGTTACTGTCTTATCTGTGGTAACTTTTACCTTGCTGCCAGGTGTAGCTTGTTGGGTCCCCTGGCCAAATACTACCCTGCAGAACATCTTGGTTGCTCAGGAAGAGCTTTAAATGCTGGCTGCCTTCTATTTCATTTATTTGCTTGTTGCTTCCATCCTCGCTTGAATCCATAATGTGGGTGGAAACATCCACCCACATGGTTTTTGTTCTCTCTCTGCGACCACTTCTTCCTCTGTTGGCCATAATCTGGTAGCTCATGAGGACCATGACTTTCAGTGCTCTCTGAGTAGGCTGGAGAGCCTTAGCTCAGCATTGGCAAGGAGCCCCCACAATGCCTGTGGCTTGTATGAACACATCCAAACCAGGCTTTACTTAGATATTTCAGGTTCTAACAGCCGGGGCCCTTTTCAGTGGTTTTATCCAGTGTTCAAGGACATATTTGCAGCTTGCATTGACATCTGTGGTGGTGCACCTAGTGTCTTGTCTGTACCTAAGCTGACTGGTTCAAGGGCATCATACAAGAGCTCCACAGGAGCTCCTGGCTTTGAGGCAGGCAAGTGTTCCTCAAGATAAGCGTGAAATGCAGAGGCAGTGACCCTGGTGACTCAGTGAGCTGCTTGGGATCCTTGGGAAAGCAGTACTCGCTGTCACATTGTAGTTTTCCATGTGTGATGGGAGCCAGGGACCTTTCACTTTATTTCATTCCAGTGGCTCTGCCAGGCCAGTGGTCTCTTCTGATGTCAACCAAAGATGTTGCTAAAGGAGGAGTGGAGCCCCTGGTGGGAGAGTCCTGGGTTAATAAGTTCAGCCCCAGCCACTGAGCAGTTGGTTTATTCCGTGAAGCGGGGAGATTCAGTGAACCTGTACCTTTTTATTAAATCTACAAGTATGTATACTTCAGAAATCAGTGGTCTGAGTCAGCACAGTAGTTGTGTACGATGTAAAAAACACTTTGTTATTTTAAGTAAGTTCTTGGCGTAGCTTATTTTTCTTGTAGTGTTACAGAGTAAATAGCATAAAACTCGCTTTCTTGTTGTTTTGATTGTAGTGTAACAAATTATTGTCTTGTCCTCTCATTTACATCCTGTTTGGAATTCAGATTTCTCTAATCTTTTATCTTATGGTACAATTACCAAATAGCTTCCCTTGCCCCTTCTCTTCACTGTATTTTCAGAGTTGGTTATAACCACACGCAGTGTTTGAGGTGTTAACAGCACATAGCGTAAAAGCAGAACGCGCCCTATGTTATCCTGTAGTGTTTCTTTAATAAAACCTTCCACTGCAAAGTTTAATTTCTTGGTGCATTAGGGGTTTTTGTCCCAGTTGTACTTAAGAAATTAACTTGGACAGTTGAAGTGCATGTGTACAAATTGTTCTGCCTTGGGCAGCCTGACTGGCTTTATTTCTTACAGTGTGTGACGCTTGAGAGAGAGGCAGGAGTGACTAACTTTTTTTTTTTTAACAAACTTCCTGGGACTAAACCTTCTTCAGGTTCACGTGGGAAAATAATTCTTTATTTTCAGAACAAATAGAGTGAGTAAGTAGACCCTCTTCTTTGACAACCATTTTTATTTCTGGACTGCTTGTGGCTGGAAAGATGGTATGAATCCATAGGTTTTCGGGGTGTTAATCTAATGATTTAGTCGTGTGAGTCAGCTGAGTGAACTGCACCTGAAATACATTTTAGGTGTTAGCAAGTACGCTTACTAACAGAGTTGGCAGGTTCATGCTGATGTACAAACCAAGAGAGATTTTTGGTTCCTACTAGTGACCTCAAAGAGAGATAACCTGTAAAAAATTGTAAGACCTAAAAGTTCAGGGAGACTGTACTGATGCTGAAACTTTAGGTCCAGTCAGCAACGACTCTCTGGATCACATGCCTGGATAACTATGCTGAACCAAAGAGATACAGTTTTGTGGTGGTTTTGGGGAGAGGGTACTGGTGAGTGTCTGTCCAGCTGCATGAAAGGCGCTGAGATGACTGACAGGCTCTAAACTAATACAGGGATGAAAAAGCCTTCCATCTCCCAGCTGCCTATTTTGGTTAGGCAGAGATGAGGAAGGACTGAAATTGCCATCATCTTTCTGGTGATGGATGAGAAGTGAATCTGTGATCTCAGCATATTTCGTACTAGTATGTCTTCCCCGTCAGCCCCCTTGCTTCTGCCACGAATGATACTAACAGGGTCTCTTACCGAAAACTGCCAGCCCAAAGGAACAAGGGGAATGGACCTTTGTGAACGTTGAGGTTCCCTTTCAGTGACGGGGGTTTTTTTGAGGCAAGCTGTAATGCTGCCTGTATGGTATGCTGGTACCATTCAAGGTGTACCTTGGTCTGTCCTTCTGTAGGCAAAAGCTCTGACTCCAAAGCTGCTCAGCTGGCATCTCTCATCAGCACTGCTTTTTGCTTTGTTTTCTGGGCAGAAGGAGAATTAAATTGTAGATGTCTGTAATTCTTACACTTGAAATCTTCAGGACACTTTGTGCCTGCATTGGGTCCTGCATTATTACCAAGATCTTTTGCTCACCCTTGGAAGACTGGCTGCCTCACTCGATTTGCTTCCCTATTTTTTTTTTAATTGAATTTTGCCTGACCTCTCCATGCTCTTAGGGCACAGGTTGTTCAGATGATAATCGTTTGTGCTCAGCCAGGGCATTAGACTGGATTTTGTTATTGCCTGCTATATTAACTCCTGAAACTTTGAGGTAACGTGTCAAGCACCCAGAGGGAGCAGCCTACTTCATTAACACGAGTTTTGCAGAGAGCGTGTGTGACTGAAGTAAAACTTCATGGAACTGAAGCAGCTCTCAGCTCCTCCTCAGTGAAGCAGTTTATAGGGTGAGAACCAGAAGGTCACCGTTATTCACCCATTATTATAAGCTTCCTGAGAGTTATTGTTATTTGTCCCTGAACAGGAGCTAGAGCAGGCATAGCTGCATGATATAAAGCAGGTAGATAGTTCCTGGGATCTGTAAGGAGAGTACTGATGTTAAATTTAGTCCTGTTTCATCCCTGGGAAGGAGTGAGCACACCTAAATGTTAGCATCGTTTGAAGGGCATTTGGGTGGGACTTGTGAGATGCGTTTGGTTGGTTTCAGATCAGTTTCCTGGTGTGGGTTTGTCTTCTGCCACCTTTGGGTCCTGTAAAGAGACCAGAGTTGTGCTTGGCTCAGAGAAACTGACCTTGCCCTAGGTGAAATGTGAGGTTTGTTGAGATGTTTTGTACAGGCTCAGCTCCCTTTTCTTGTTTATACTGTACTTGGACCCTGGTAAAGAGAGTAACTGTATTTCCTAAAATAGAGTGATTTGGAATACTTAACCCACACCTGGATGCTCGGTGCAAGTACCTCCAAGTCCTGGATCCACTTGGAAAAGGACGTGGTGCTTTTAGAATGGGGTTGTTCAAGCTGGGGCCTCATAAGATGGGGGCACCCCAAATCTCTTGGTAGTGCTGAAATCCTTGGTCTTGGTTCTTCTGCAAAACACCGTGTGTGTTGTCAGGTGAGTGGGGTATCGGATGGCCCTTATTTCTGGTGTTTCTTGTCCAGCACTGCTGTGCTCCTGAGGGTGAGGTTCTTGGAGAGAAGGATCCTTTCTCTGTACCACAGATATGCCAGCTCTTAACTGGTTTTACTGGGAACTGGGTGGCAGCTGACCCACATAAAGATAATTATATATAAAGAGAACATACTGGCACCTAGTTTTGCACGTTATACAATAGGTAGTGTGCTTGTTCTGGTGTCCGAGCCTTGCCAGTACAGTCTGCATGGGTCTTCAACAATCCAATAAAAGCTAATTGAGGAGGAAGAGGTTTTCCATAGGTTGTAAGCTGAGGCTGTTCAGCCTGGCCTGGGAAAATTGGTTGCACAAAATCAGGGGCTTTTAAGGACTAAAATAGCGCTAATACCAAGTGAGCAGGAGTTGGGCGAGGACAGCATTGACCTGTATCAGTGTGTGCTGCAGGGGCGGATCATTACCCAGCCTCTGGGAGGCCACGTAGCTCTGGCCAAGGTAGCGCAGGAAGCGGTGGGAGTTGACGCAGCTCGACTAGACCTGCCCCCTCCCAGGGATACGGGGCCTGCGGTGGCAGCAGGCGTACCAGCGCCCCAGCCTGGGGCTGGACCCAGAGTTATTACCCCCAAAGGAGCAGACTCCACTGCGCTTGGCCGCTGCCTTTGCGCTCGGCACAGCTCCCCGCGCACACCGAGGGTTGTGCCTGGCCCGTGCCGGTCAGCCGCACTCGGCCAAACTGGGAACAGAAGCCCAGAAGTGCCGACGCTCAGAGCTGTAAAACTGATTGCTGGTGTGTGTTAGTGCAAGTGTTTATGCAGACACAGCCTTAAAGGTTCTTGTCCTTAAACGTGTGTGCGTCTGTCTCTCTCTCTGCTTTGTATTAATATTTTTGTGTGCCTCTCTAACCTCGAAATGCAGGTGTCCTATATCAGCAAGAAGGGAGATAAAATTCACTTTAATGGCTACAATTATACTATGTTGAGACAATCTTGCAGAAAGAACACGTTCAAACTGGCAGTTTATAATGTAATGTCCTATTAGGCAGTAAGGAAAGCGATGCCTTCCTGGGGAGAATAGATTTTACATAGGCAATACAGCAGAGATTTTTTTAAAAAAAAAAAAAAATCTTGAAAGCAAATTTTAAATTGGGTTGATGAGATGTCACATCTTGACCCCTTCCCCC